>NW_026734697.1:0-258000 GCF_949786415.1 Peromyscus eremicus | reverse complement strand
AGTACAGTGTATCGGACTGAAGAGGAGCCACTGTTCTTGTTGGTTTCCTAAGCAGAGTTGAACTAGATATGGCCCGTGTGTGTAGGAAGCACAGTTATTTTGTTCTGTGCAAACTCACTGTTCGGACCCCGTAGGAAACACAGTAGAGTAGAAGAGTACTCTTTTCTCAAAAGCAGAGTGTGTTTCATGTATGCGAGCTAGCATTTGTTTCCCAGTCCTAAATGGAGTTGAATCACATGCAGTTTCTGGTCCTACGAGCAAGAGTTGTTTTCTGGTAAGGAAAGTAACTATTGCGCTCCCATTGCCATACACAGTGCAAATAGCCCTCCTGTCTGTTCCCAGCAAGTACAGTGTATTGGACTGCAAAGGAGCTACTGTTCTTCTCAGTTTCCTAAGCAGAGTTGAACTAGATATGGGCCGTGTGTGTAGGAAGTACAGTTATTTTTTTCTGAGCAAGCTCACTGTTCTGGCCCTATAGGAAACACAAAAGAGTAGAAGAGTGCTCTTTTCTCAAAAGCAGAGTGTGTTTCATGTAAGGCGAGCTAGCATTTTTTTCCCAGTCCTAAATGGAGTTGAATCACATGCAGTTTCTGGTCCTACGAGCAAGAGTTGTTTTCTGGTAAGAAGAGTCACTATTGTGCTGCCATTGCCATACACAGGACAAATAGCACTGGCGTCTGTTTTAGGCAAGTACAGTATATTGGACTGAAGAGGATATACTGTTCTTGTCAGGTTCCTAAGCAGACTTGAACTAGATATGGCCGTGTGAGTAGGAAGTACAGTTTTTTTGTTCTGAGCAAGCTCACTGTTCGGAACACATAGGAAACACAGTAGAGAAGAAGAGTGCTCTTTTCTCAAAAGCAGAGTGTGTTTCATGTAAGGCGACCTAGCATTTGTTTCCCACTCCTAATTGGAGTTGAATCACATGCAGTTTCTGGTCCTACGATCAAGAGTTGTTTTCTGGTAAGGAAAGTCACTATTGCGCTCCCATTGCCGTACACAGTACAAATAGCACTCGCGTCTGTTCCCAGCAAGTACAGTGTATCGGACTGAAGAGGAGCTACTGTTCTTGTTGGTTTCCTAAGCAGAGTTGAACTGCATATGGCCCGTGTGTGTAGGAAGCACAGTTATTTTTTTCTGTGCAAACTCACTGTTCGGACCCCATAGGAAACATAGTAGAGTAGAAGAGTACTCTTTTCTCAAAAGCAGAGTGTGTTTCATGTATGCGAGCTAGCATTTGTTTCCCAGTCCTAAATGGAGTTGAAACACATGCAGTTTCTGGTCCTACGAGCAAGAGTTGTTTTCTGTTAAGAAGAGTCACTATTGCACTGCCATTGCCATACACAGGACAAATAGCACTGGCGTCTGTTCCCCGCAAGTACAGTGTATTGGACTGAAGAGGATCTACTGTTCTTGTCAGGTTCCTAAGCAGACTTGAACTAGATATGGCCGTGTGAGTAGGAAGCACAGTTTGTTTTTTTTTTTTCTGAGCAAGCTCACTGTTCGGAAAATATAGGAAACACAGTAGAGTAGAAGAGTGCTCTTTTCTCAAAAGCAAAGTGTGTTTCTTGGAAGTTGAGCTAGCGTTTGTTTCCCAGTCCTAAATGGAGTTGAGTCACATGCAATTTTTTGTCCTACGAGCAAGACTTGTTTTCTGGTAAGGAAAGTCACTACTGTGCTCCCATTGCCATACACAGTGCAAATAGCACTGGCGTCTGTTCCCAGCAAGTACAGTGTATCGGACTGAAGAGGAGCTACTGTTCTTGTCAGTTTCCTAAGCAGAGTTGAACTAGATATGGCCCGTGTGTAGGAAGCACAGTTCTTTTTTTCTGAGCAAGCTCACTGTTCTGGCCCTATAGGAAACACAGTAGAGTAGAAGAGTGCTCTTTTCTCAAAAGCAGAGAGTGCTTCTTGTAAGGCGAGCTAGCGTTTGTTTCCCAGTCCTAAATGGAGTTGAGTCACATGCAGTTTTTTGTCCTACGAGCAAGAGTTGTTATCTGGTAAGACAAGTCACTATTGTGCTCCAATTGACATACACAGGACAAATAGCACTGGCGTCTGTTCCCAGCAAGTACAGTGTATTGGACTGAAGAGGATCTACTGTTCTTGTCAGGTTCCTAAGCAGAGTTGAACTAGATATGGCCGTGTGTGTAGGATGCACAGTTTTTTTGTTCTGAGCAAGCTCACTGTTCGGAACACATAGGAAACACCGTAGAGTAGAAGAGTGCTCTTTTCTCAAAAGCAGAGTTTGTTTCTTGTAAGGCGAGCTAGCGTTTGTTTCCCAGTCCTAAATGGAGTTGAGTCACATGCAGTTTTTTGTCCTATGAGCAAAAGTTGTTTTCTCGTAAGACAAGTCACTATTGTTCTCCAATTGCCATACACAATGCAAATAGCACTCGCGTCTGTTTCCCGCAAGTACAGTGTATTGGACGGAAGAGGAGCTACTGATCTTGTCAGTTTCCTAAGCAGAGTTGAACTAGATATGGCCCGTGTGTGTAGGAAGCACAGTTCTTTTGTTCTGAGCAAGCTCACTGTTCGGACCCCATAGGAAACACAGTAGAGTAGAAGAGAGCTCTTTTCTCAAAAGCAGAGTGTGTTTCATGTAAGGCGAGCTTGAGTTTGTTTCCCAGTCCTAAATGGAGTTGAATCACATGCAGTTTCTGGTCTTACGAGCAACAGTTGTTTTCTGGTAAGGAAAGTCACTATTGCGCTCCCATTGCCATACACAGTGCAAATAGCACTCGCGTCTGTTCCCAGCAAGTACAGTGTATCGGACTGAAGAGGAGCTACTGTTCTTGTCAGTTTCCAAAGCAGAGTTGAACTAGATATGGCCCGTGTGTAGGAAGCACAGTTTTTTTGTTCTGAGCAAGCTCACTTTTCGGAACACATAGGAAACACAGTAGAGTAGAAGAGTGCTCTTTTCTCAAAAGCAGAGTGTGTTTTTGTAAGGCGAGCTAGCATTTGTTTCCCAGTCCTAAATGGAGTTGAATCACATGCAGTTTTTTTGTACTATGAGAAAAAGTTGTTTTCTGGTAAGACAAGTCACTATTGTGCTCCAATTGCCATACACAGTGCGAATAGCACTCGCGTCTGTTCCCCGCAAGTACAGTGTATTGGACGGAAGAGGAGCTACTGTTCTTGTCAGTTTCCTAAGCACAGTTGAACTAGATATGGCCATGTGTGTAGGAAGCACAGTTCTTTTGTTCTGAGCAAGCTCAATGTTCGGACCCCATAAAACACAGTAGAGTAGAAGAGTGCTCTTTTCTCAAAAGCAGAGTGTGTTTCATGTAAGGCGAGCTAGCATTTGTTTCCCAGTCCTAAATGGAGTTGAATCAGATGCAGTTTCTGGTCTTACGAGCAAGAGTTGTTTTCTGGTAAGGAAAGTCACTATTGAGCTCCCATTGCCATACACAGTGCAATAGCACTCGCGTCTGTTCCCAGCAAGTACAGTGTATCGGACTGAAGAGGAGCTACTGTTCTTGTCAGTTTCCTAAGCAGAGTTGAACTAGATATGGCCCGTGTGTAGGAAGCACAGTTCTTTTGTTCTGAGCAAGCTCACTGTTCTGGCCCTATAGGAAACACAGTAGAGTAGAAGAGTGCTCTTTTCTCTAAAGCAGAGTGTGTTTCTTGTAAAGTGAGCTAGCTTTTGTTTCCCAGTCCTAAATGGAGTTGAATCACATGCAGTTTCT
Source organism: Peromyscus eremicus (assembly GCF_949786415.1). Lineage (NCBI taxonomy): Eukaryota > Metazoa > Chordata > Mammalia > Rodentia > Cricetidae > Peromyscus > Peromyscus eremicus. The sequence continues at coordinate 254,311 of NW_026734697.1, read as the reverse complement.
GGTCCTACGAGCAAGAGTTGTTTTCTGGTAAGAAGAGTCACTATTGCGCTGCCATTGCCATACATAGGACAAATAGCACTGACGTCTGTTCCCAGCAAGTACAGTGTATTGGACTGAAGAGGATCTACTGTTCTTGTCAGGTTCCTAAGCAGACTTGAACTAGATATGGCCGTGTGGGTAGGAAGCACAGTTTTTTTGTTCTGAGCAAGCTCACTGTTCGGAACACATAGGAAACCAAGTAGAGTAGAAGAGTGCTCTTTTCTCAAAAGCAGAGTTTGTTTCTTGTAAGGCGAGCTAGCGTTTGTTTCCCAGTCCTAAATGGAGTTGAGTCACATGCAGTTTTTTGTCCTATGAGCAAAAGTTGTTTTCTGGTAAGACAAGTCACTATTGTACTCCAATTGCCATACACAATGCAAATAGCACTCGCGTCTGTTTCCCGCAAGTACAGTGTATTGGACGGAAGAGGAGCTACTGTTCTTGTCAGTTTCCTAAGCAGAGTTGAACTAGATATGGCCCGTGTGTGTAGGAAGCACAGTTCTTTTGTTCTGAGCAAGCTCAGTGTTCGGACACCATAGGAAACACAGTAGAGTAGAAGAGTGCTCTTTTCTCAAAAGCAGAGTGTGTTTCTTGTAAGGTGAGCTAGCTTTTGTTTCCCAGTCCTAAATGGTGTTGTATCACATGCAGTTTCTGATCCTACGAGCAAGAGTTGTTTTCTGGTATGAAGAGTCACTATTGCGCTGCCATTGCCGTACACAGGACAAACAGCACTGGTGTCTGTTCCCAGCAATTACAGTGTACTGGACTGAAGAGGATCTACTGTCCTTGTCAGGTTCCTAAGCAGAATTGAACTAGATATGGCCGTGTGTAGGAAGCACAGTTCTTTTGTTCTGAGCAAGCTCACTGTTCTGGCCCTATAGGAAACACAGTAGAGTAGAAGAGTGCTCTTTTCTCAAAAGCAGAGTGTGTTTCTTATAAGGCGAGCTAGCGTTTGTTTCCCAGTCCTAAATGGAGTTGAGTCACATGAAGTTTTTTGTCCTATGAGCAAAAGTTGTTTTCTGGTAAGACAAGTCACTATTGTGCTCCAATTGCCATACACAGTGCAAATAGCACTCGCGTCTGCTCCCCGCAAGTACAGTGTATTGGACGGAAGAGGACCTACTGTTCTTGTCAGTTTCCTAAGCAGAGTTGAACTAGATATGGCCCCTGTGTAGGAAGCACAGTTCTTTTGTTCTGAGCAAGCTCACTGTTCTGGCCCTATAAGAAACACAGTAGAGTAGAAGAGTGCTCTTTTCTCTAAAGCAGAGTGTGTTTCTTGTAAGGTGAGCTAGCTTTTGTTTCCCAGTCCTAAATGGAGTTGAATCACATGCAGTTTCTCGTCCTACGAGCAAGAGTTGTTTTCTGGTAAGAAGAGTCACTATTGCGCTGCCATTGCCATACACAGGACAAACAGAACGGGCGTCTGTTCCCAGCAATTACAGTGTATTGGACTGAAGAGGATCTACTGTTCTTGTCAGGTTCCTAAGCAGAATTGAACTAGATATGGCCGTGTGTGTAGGAAGCACAGTTCTTTTGTTCTGAGCAAGCTCACTGTTCTGGCCCTATAGGAAACACAGTAGAGTAGAAGAGTGCTCTTTTCTCAAAAGCAGAGTGTGTTTCTTGTAAGGCGAGCTAGCATTTGTTTCCCAGTCCTAAATGGAGTGGAATCACATGCAGTTTCTGGTCCTACGAGCAAGAGTTGTTTTCTGGTAAGAAGAGACACTATTGCACTGCCATTGCCATACACAGGACAAATAGCACTGGCGTCTGTTCCCAGCAAGTACAGTGTATTGAACTGAAGAGGATCTACTGTTCTTGTCAGGTTCCTAAGCAGACTTGAACTAGATATGCCCGTGTGTGCAGGAAGCACAGTTTTTTTGTTCTGAGCAAGCTCACTGTTCGGAACACATAGGAAACACAGTAGAGTAGAAGAGTGCTCTTTTCTCAAAATCGTAGTGTGTTTCTTGTAAGGCGAGCTAGCGTTTTTTTCCCAGTCCTAAATGGAGTTGAGTCACATGAAGTTTTTTGTCCTATGAGCAAAAGTTGTTTTCTGGTAAGACAAGTCACTATTGTGCTCCAATTGCCATACACAGTGCAAATAGCACTCGCGTCTGCTCCCCGATAGTACAGTGTATTGGACTGAAGAATAGCTACTGTTCTTGTCAGTTTCCTAAGCACAGTTGAACTAGATATGGCCGTGTGTGTAGGAAGCACAGTTCTTTTGTTCTGAGCAAGCTCACTGTTCAGACCCCATAGGAAACACAGTAGAGTAGAAGAGTGCTCTTTTCTCAAAAGCAGAGTGTGTTTCATGTAAGGCAAGCTAGCATTTGTTTCCAAGTCCTAAATGGAGTTGAATCACCTGCAGTTTCTGGTCTTACGAGCAAGAGTTGTTTTTTGTAAGGAAAGTCACTATTGTGTTCCCATTGCCATACACAGTGCAAATAGCACTCGCGTCTGTTCCCAGCAAGTACAGTGTATCGGACTGAAGAGGAGCTACTGTTCTTGTCAGTTTCCTAAGCAGAGTTGAAATAGATATGGCCCGTGTGTAGGAAGCACAGTTCTTTTCTTCTGAGCAAGCTCACTGTTCTGGCCCTATAGGAAACACAGTAGAGTAGAAGAGTGCTCTTTTCTCAAAAGCAGAGTGTGTTTCTTGTAAGGCGAGCTAGCGTTTGTTTCCCAGTCCTAAATGGAGTTGAGTCACATGCAGTTTTTTTGTACTATGAGAAAAAGTTGTTTTCTGGTAAGACAAGTCACTATTGTGCTCCAATTGCCATACACAGTGCGAATAGCACTCGCGTCTGTTCCCCGCAAGTACAGTGTATTGGACTGAAGAGGAGCTACTGTTCTTGTCAGTTTCCTAAGCACAGTTGAACTAGATATGGCCGTGTGTGTAGGAAGCACAGTTCTTTTGTTCTGAGCAAGCTCACTGTTCGGACACCATAGGAAACACAGTAGAGTAGAAGAGTGCTCTTTTCTCAAAAGCAGAGTGTGTTTCATGTAAGGCGAGCTAGCATTTGTTTCCCAGTCCTAAATGGAGTGGAATCACATGCAGTTTCTGGTCTTACGAGCAAGAGTTGTTTTCTGGTAAGGAAAGTCACTATTGCGCTCCCATTGCCATAAACAGTGCAAATAGCACTCGCGTCTGTTCCCAGCAAGTACAGTGTATCGGACTGAAGAGGAGCTACTGTTCTTGTCAGTTTCCTAAGCAGAGTTGAACTAGATATGGCCCGTGTGTAGAAAGCACAGTTCTTTTGTTCTGAGCAAGCTCACTGTTCTGGCCCTATAGGAAACACAGTAGAGTAGAAGAGTGCTCTTTTCTCTAAAGCAGAGTGTGTTTCTTGTAAGGTGAGCTAGCTTTTGTTTCCCAGTCCTAAATGGAGTTGAATCACATGCAGTTTCTGGTCCTATGAGCCAGAGTTGTTTTCTGGTAAGAAGAGTCACTATTGCACTGCAACTGCCATACACAGGACAAATAGCACTGGCGTCTGTTCCCAGCAAGTACAGTGTATTGGACTGAAGAGGATCTAGTGTTCTTGTCAGTTTCATAAGCAGAGTTGAACTAGATACGGCCCGTGTGTGTAGGAAGCACAGTTCTTTTGTTCTGAGCAAGCTCACTGTTCGGACCCCATAAAAAACACAGTAGAGTATAAGAGTGCTCTTTTCTCAAAAGCAGAGTGTGTTTCATGTAAGGCGAGCTAGCATTTGTTTCCCAGTCCTAAATGGAGTTGATCACATGCAGTTTCTGGTCCTACGATCAAGAGTTGTTTTCTGGTAAGGAAAGTCACTATTGCGCTCCCATTGCCATACACAGTGCAAATAGCACTCGCGTCTGTTCCCAGCAAGTACAGTGTATCGGACTGAAGAGGAGCTGCTGTTCTTGTCAGTTTCCTAAGCAGAGTTGAACTAGTTATGGCCCCTGTGTAGGAAGCACAGTTCTTTTGTTCTGAGCAAGCTCACTGTTCTGGCCCTATAGGCAACACAGTAGAGTGGAAGAGTGCTCTTTTCTCTAAAGCAGAGTGTGTTTCTTGTAAGGCGAGCTGGCGTTTCTTTCCCAGTCTAAATGGAGTTGAATCACATGCAGTTTCTAGTCCTACTAGCAAGAGTTGTTTTCTGGTAAGAAGAGTCACTATTGCGCTGCCATTACCATACATAGGACAAATAGCACTGACGTCTATTCCCAGCAAGTACAGTGTATTGGACTGAAGAGGATCTACTGCCTTGTCAGGTTCCTAAGCAGAATTGAACTAGATATGGCCGTGTGTGTAAGAAGCACAGTTCTTTTGTTCTGAGCAAGCTCACTCTTCCGGCCCTATACGAAACACAGTAGAGTGGAAGAGTGCTCTTTTCTCTAAAGCAGAGTTTGTTTCTTGTAAGGCGAGCTAGCGTTTGTTTCCCAGTCCTAAATGGAGTTGAATCACATGCAGTTTCTGGTCCTAAGAGCAAGAGCTGTTTTCTGGTAAGGAAAGTCACTATTGTGCTCCCCTTGCCATACATAGTGCAAATATCTCTCACGTCTCTTCCCAGCAAGTACAGTGTATCGGACTGAAGAGAAGCTACTGTTCTTGTCAGTTTCCTAAGCAGAGTTGAACTAGATATGGCCCGCGTGTGTAGGAAGCACAGTTCTTTTGTTCTGAGCACGCTCACTGTTTTGACCCCCATAGGAAACACAGTAGAGTAGGAGAGTGCTCTTTTCTCTAAAGCAGAATGTGTTTATTGTAAGGCGAGCTAGCGTTTGTTTCCCAGTCCTAAATGGAGTGGAATCACATGTAGTTTCTGGTCCTACGAGCAAGATTTGTTTTCTGGTAAGAAGAGTCACTATTGCGCTGCCATTGCCATACACAGGACAAATAGCACTGGCGTCTGTTCCCAGCAAGTACAGTGTATTGAACTGAAGAGGATCTACTGTTCTTGTCAGGTTCCTAAGCAGACTTGAACTAGATATGGCCGTGTGTAGGAAGCACAGTTTTTTTGTTCTGAGCAAGCTCACTTTTCGGAACACATAGGAAACACAGTAGAGTAGAAGAGTGCTCTTTTCTCAAAAGCAGAGTGTGTTTTTGTAAGGCGAGCTAGCGTTTGTTTCCTAGTCCTAAATGGAGTTGAATCACATGCAGTTTCTGGTCCTATGAACAAGAGTTGTTTTCTGGTAAGGAAAGTCACTATTGCGTTCCATTGCCCTTTACAAGGCAAATAGCACTCGCGTCTTTTCCCAGCAAGTACAGTGTATTGGACTGAATAGGAGCTACTGTTCTTGTCAGTTTACTAAGCAGAATTGAACTAGATATGGTCCGTGCGTGTAGGAAGCACAGTTCTTTTGTTCTGAGCAAGCTCACTGTTTGGACCCCATAGGAAACACAGTAGAGTAGAAGAGTGCTCTTTTCTCAAAAGCAGAGTGTGTTTCTTGTAAGGCGAGCTAGCGTTTGTTTCCCAGTCCTAAATGGAGTTGAATCACATGCAGTTTCTGGTCCTAAGAGCAAGAGTTGTTTTCTGGTAAGATGAGTCACTATTGTGCTCCAATTGCCATACACAGTGCACATAGCACTCGTGTCTGTTCCGCAAGTACAGTGTATTGGATGGAAGAGGATCTACTGTTCTTGTCAGTTTCCTAAGCAGAGTTGAACTAGATATGGCCCGTGTGTGTAGGAAGCACAGTTCTTTTGTTCTGAGCAAGCTCACTGTTCGGAACCCATAGGAAACACAGTAGAGTAGAAGAGTGCTCTTTTCTCAAAAGCAGAGTGTGTTTCATGTAAGACGAGCTAGCATTTGTTTCCCAGTTTTAAATGGAGTTGAATCACATGAAGTTTCTGGTCTTAGGAGCAAGAGTTGTTTTCTGGTAAGGAAAGTCTCTATTGCGCTCCCTTTGCCATACACAGTGCAAATAGCACTCGCTTCTGTTCCCAGCAAGCTCAGTGTATCGGACTGAAGAGGAGCTACTGTTCTTGTCAGTTTCCTAAGCAGAGTTGAACTAGATATGGCCCGTGTGTAGGAAGCACAGTTCTTTGTTCTGAGCAAGCTCACTGTTCTGGCCCTATAGGAAACACAGTAGAGTAGAAGAGTGCTCTTTTCTCTAAAGCAGAGTGTGTTTCTTGTAAGGTGAGCTAGCTTTTGTTTCCCAGTCATAAATGGAGTTGAATCCCATGCAGTTTCTCGTCCTACGAGCAAGAGTTGTTTTCTGGTAAGAAGAGTCACTATTGCGCTGCCATTGCCATACACAGGACAAACAGCACTGGCGTCTGTTCCCAGCAATTACAGTGTATTGGACTGAAGAGGATCTACTGTTCTTGTCAGGTTCTTAAGCAGAATTGAACTAGATATGGCCGTGTGTGTAGGAAGCACAGTTCTTTTGTTCTGAGCAAGCTCACTGTTCTGGCCCTATAGGAAACACAGTAGAGTAGAAGAGTGCTCTTTTCTCAAAAGCAGAGTGTATTTATTGTTAGTCGAGCTAGCATTTGTTTCCCAGTCCTAAATGGAGTGGAATCACGTGCAGTTTCTGGTCCTACGAGCAAGAGTTGTTTTCTGGTAAGAAGAGACACTATTGCACTGCCATTGCCAAACACAGGACAAATAGCACTGGCGTCTGTTCCCAGCAAGTACAGTGTATTGGACTGAAGAGGATCTACTGTTCTTGTCAGGTTCCTAAGCAGACTTGAACTAGATATGCCCGTGTGTGTAGGAAGCACAGTTTTTTTGTTCTGAGCAAGCTCACTCTTCGGAACACATAGGAAACACAGTAGAGTAGAAGAGTGCTCTTTTCTCAAAATCGTAGTGTGTTTCTTGTAAGGCGAGCTAGCGTTTGTTTCCCAGTCCTAAATGGAGTTGAGTCACATGAAGTTTTTTGTCCTATGAGCAAAAGTTGTTTTCTGGTAAGACAAGTCACTATTGTTCTCCAATTGCCATACACAGTGCAAATAGCACTCACGTCTGTTCCCCGCATGTACAGTGTATCGGACTGAAGAGGAGCTACTGTTCTTGTCAGTTTCCTAAGCAGAGTTGAACTAGATATGGCCCGTGTGTAGGAAGCACAGTTCTTTTGTTCTGAGCAAGCTCACTGTTCTGGCCCTATAGGAAACACAGTAGAATAGAAGAGTGCTCTTTTCTCTAAAGCAGAGTGTGTTTCTTGTAAGGTGAGCTAGCTTTTGTTTCCCAGTCCTAAATGGAGTTGAATCACATGCAGTTTCTGGTCCTATGAGCAAGAGTTGTTTTCTGTTAAGAAGAGTCACTATTGCGCTGCAACTGCCATACACAGGACAAATAGCACTGTCGTCTGTTCCCAGCAAGTACAGTTTATTGGACTGAAGAGGATCTAGTGTTCTTGTCAGTTTCCTAAGCAGAGTTGAACTAGATATGGCCGTGTGTGTAGGAAGCACAGTTCTTTTGTTCTGAGCAAGCTCACTGTTCGGACACCATAGGAAACACAGTAGAGTAGAAGAGTGCTCTTTTCTCTAAAGCAGAGTGTGTTCCTTGTAAGGCGAGCTAGCGTTTGTTTCCCAGTCCTAAATGGAGTTGAGTCACATGCAGTATTTTGTCCTACGAGCAAGAGTTTTTTTCTGGTAAGACGAGTCACTGTTGTGCTCCAATTGCCATACACATTGCAAACAGCACTCGCGTCTGTTCCCAGCAAGTACAGTGTATCGGACTCTAGAGGAGCTACTGTTCTTGTCAGCTTCCTAAGCAGAGTTGAACTAGATATGGCCCGTGTGTGTAGGAAGCACAGTTCTTTTGTTCTGAGCAAGCTCACTATTCGGACACCATAGGAAACACAGTAGAGTAGAAGAGTTCTCTTTTCTCAAAAGCAGAGTGTGTTTCATGTAAGGCGAGCTAGCATTTTTTTCCCAGTCCTAAATGGAATTGAATCACATGCAGTTTCTGGTCCTACGAGCAAGGGTTGTTTTCTGGTAAGAAGAGTCACTATTGCGCTGCCATTGCCATACACAGGACAAATAGCACTGGCGTCTCTTCCCAGCAAGTACAGTGTATTGGACTGAAGAGGATCTACTGTTCTTTTCAGTTTCCTAAGCAGAGTTGAACTAGATATGGCCCTTGTGTGTAGAAAGCACAGTTCTTTTGTTCTGAGCAAGCTCACTGTTCTGGCCCTGTAGGAAACACAGAAGAGTAGAAGAGTGCTCTTTTCTCAGAAGCAGAGTTTGTTTCTTGTAAGGCGAGCTAGCGTTTGTTTCCCAGTCCTAAATGGAGTTGAATCACATGCAGTTTCTGGTCCTACGAGCAAGAGTTGTTTTCTGGTAAGAAGAGTCACTATTGTGCTCCCATTGTTTTACACAGGGCAAATAGCACTGGCGTCTGTTCCCAGCATGTACCGTGTATTGGACTGAAGAGGATCTACTGTTCTTGTCAGGTTCCTAAGCAGAATTGAACTAGATACGGCCATGTGTCTAGGAAGCACAGTTCTCTTGTTCTGAGCAACCTCACTCTTCTGGCCCTATAGGAAACACAGTAGAGAAGAAGAGTGCTCTTTTCTCTAAAGCAGAGTGTGTTTCTTGTAAGGCGAGCTAGCGTTTGTTTCCCAGTCATAAATGGAGTTGAGTCACAGGCAGTTTTTGTTCCTACGAGCAAGAGTTGTTTTCTGGTAAGAAGAGTCACTATTGTGCTCCAAATTCCATACACAGTGCAAATAGCACTCACGTCTGTTCCCAGCAAGTACAGTGTATTGGACTGAATAGCAGCTACTGTTCTTGTCAGTTTCCTAAGCAGAGTTGAACTAGATATGGTCCATGTGTGTAGGAAGCACAGTTCTTTTGTTCTGAGCAAGCTCACTGTTTGGACCCCATAGGAAACACAGTAGAGTAGAAGAGTGCTCTGTTGCTGTAGAATTTCTCTCCAGCTCCCACCACCAAGTCCCGCCAGTCTCAGAGCCCACTTATAAAATAAACACACAGACTCTTACATTATTTAAACTGCTTTGCCATTAGCTCAGGCCTGTCATTGTCTAGCTCTTACTCTTATATTTAGCCCATTTCTATTAATCTTTACTTTGCCACATGGCTCATGGCTTACTGGTACCTTACATCTTCCTTGTCCTGATGGCGGCTGGCAGTGTCTCTCTCTCAGCCTTCCACTTCCCCGCTTTATTCTCCTCCTTGCCCCGCCTACACTTCCTGCCTAGCCAACGGCCAATCAGTGTTTTATTGATTAATTAGCAACACATTTGCCATACATCCCACAGCACTTCCCCCTTTTTTTTTTCAAAAAGGAAGGTTTTAACCTTAACAAAGTAAAATTACATATAATTTGGGAATTTGGGCGTAGCTTCTCTTACTACTTCCTGCTGGAAGGGGGCGCTGTATCTTGTGGGGAAACAAAAAAAAATTTAGAATTATGGAATAGTCCATGAGGCTGTATCGTCTGAGCCAGATGCCTTTAAACCATTCTGGATGTTGGATCATCTGGGCCATGGTGTCATAGGAGACCTTCAGGGGGTCTTGGCTGGTCAAACCTGATGTATCTTAATCTTGAACAAATCCATAGCCTCTGGCTTTCTGTGGAAACAAAAGAGACTCTTTTCCAAAGCAACATATCCTTACATCCAAATTTTGAAGTCAAGGTATCTTTAAAATATACATTTTGGCATAACTCTACAGCTTTTACAATCAAATGTTTTTCTGCAGTTAAAAGTCCCAACGACAACACAATCCAGATTCTCTGTGTAATATCCATTTTTACGTGGCTTATTTTTTATACTACCTTTACTGTCTCTTTAATGACTTTATTTTTTAAAACTATGTATTTGTTTCTATAACTCTATATATCACCTTTTTTGTCCCTTTCAAGCCTACATATCTTTTACACACATTGTAAACTATTACATCTGAATCTGTCTTATTGTGAATCTATTGCTTTAAACTGCAGCAGCTGTGGCTGCTGGCTCCGCCCACCTCAGATTCCCAACATGGCTACGTTTTCCGCCAGCTCTGGGAGCCATCAACTCTCAGAAATAGTGGGTCTCTGCTTCTATCAAAGCAGCGTGTAGCCCAGAAATCTCTTTTTTTTTTGTTTTGTTTTGTTTTGTACTAGCAAAGGCTAAATCCACCACACAGCTTAATGTGCCACTTGCAGAGGCCTCATTCCCGCCATACTGCAGGTCAAGCATGCACGCCAGGAACCCGCCATAGTAGCTCAAACACGCAGGCTGCCACTAGCTTGAAAGAGACAACTAGGAGCTGTTTTTAGCTCCGTTTTAGAATCTTTTTTCTCAGTTTTTAGGTGGAAACTCTTGCCAACACATTGGACGCCATTTGTTGCTGGAGAATTTCTCTCCAGCTCCCACCACCAAGTCCTGCCAGTCTCAGAGCCCACTTATAAAATAAACACAAAGACTCTTACATTATTTAAACTGCTTGGTCATTAGCTAAGGCCTGTTATTGTCTAGCTCTTACTCATATATTTAGCAGATTTCTATTAATTTTTACTTTGCCACATGGCTCATGGCTTACTGGTACCTTACATCTTCCTTGTCCTGATGGCGGCTGGCAGTGTCTCTCTCTCAGCCTTCCACTTCCCTGCTTTATTCTCCTCCTTGCCCCGCCTACACTTCCTGCCTAGCCAACGGCCAATCAGTGTTTTATTGATTAATTAGCAACACATTTGCCATACATCCCACAGCAGTGCTCTTTTCTCAAAAGCAGAGTGTATTTCTTGTAAGGCGAGCTAGCGTTTGTTTCCTAGTCCTAAATGGAGTTGAATCACATGCAGTTTCTGGTCCTACGAGCAAGAGTTGTTTTCTGGTAAGGAAAGTCACTATTGTGCTCCCATTGCCATACACATTACAAATAGCACTCGCGTGTGTTCCCAGGAAGTACAGTGTATTGGACTGAATAGGAGCTACTGTACTGTCAGTTCCCTAAGCAGAGTTGAACTAGATATGGTCCGTGTGTAGGAAGCACAGTTCTTTTGTTCTGAGCAAGCTCACTGTTTGGACCCCATAGGAAACACAGTAGAGTACAAGAGTGCTCTTTTCTCAAAAGCAGAGTGTGTTTCATGTAAGGCGAGCTAGCATTTGTTTCCCAGTCCTAAATGGAGTTGAATCACATGCAGTTTCTGGTCCTATGAGCAAGAGTTGTTTTCTGGTAAGGAAAGTCACTTTCGCACTCCCATTGCCATACATAGTGCAAATAGCACTCGGTCCATTCCCAGAAAGTACAGTGTATCGGACTGAAGAGGAGCTACTGTTCTTGTCAGTTTCCTAAGCAGAGTTGAACTAGATATGGCCCGTGTGAAGGAAGCACAGTTCTTTTGTTCTGATCAAGCTCACTGTTCTGGCCCTATAGGAAACACAGAAGAGCAGAAGAGTGCTCTTTTCTCAAAAGCAGAGTGTTTTTCTTGTAAGGCGAGCTAGCGTTTGTTTCCCAGTCTTAAATGGAGTTGAATCACATGCAGTTTCTGGTCCTAGGAGCAAGAGTTGTTTTCTGGTAAGAAGAGTCACTATTGTGCTCCCATTGTCATACACAGGGCAAATAGTACTGGCGTCTTTTCCCAGCATGTACAGTGTATTGGAGTGAAGAGGATCTACTGTTCTTGTCAGTTTCCTAAGCAGAATTGAATAGATATGGCCCATGTGTGCAGGAAGCACAGTTCTTTTGTTCAGAGGAAGCTCACTGTTCTGGCCCTATAGGAAACACAGTATATTAGAAGAATACTCTTTTCTCAAAAGCAGAGTGTTTTTCTTGTAAGGCGAGCTAGCGTTTCTTTCCCACTCCTAAATGGAGTTGAGACACATGCAGTTTTTGTCCTATGAGCAAGAGTTTTTTTCTGGTAAGAAGAGTCACTATTGCACTCCCATTGCCATACACAGTACAAATAGCACTTGCATCTGTTCCCAGCAAGTACAGTGTATTGGACTGAAGAGGATCTACTGCCTTGTCAGGTTCCTAAGCAGAATTGAACTAGATATGGCCGTGTGTGTAAGAAGCACAGTTCTTTTGTTCTGAGCAAGCTCACTCTTCTGGCCCTATACGAAACACAGTAGAGTGGAAGAGTGCTCTTTTCTCTAAAGCAGAGTGTGTTTCTTGTAAGGCGAGCTAGCGTTTGTTTCCCAGTCCTAAATGGAGTTGAATCACATGCAGTTTCTGGTCCTAAGAGCAAGAGCTGTTTTCTGGTAAGGAAAGTCACTATTGTGCTCCCCTTGCCATACATAGTGCAAATATCTCTCACGTCTGTTCCCAGAAAGTACAGTGTATCGGACTGAAGAGGAGCTACTGTTCTTGTCAGTTTCCTAAGCAGAGTTGAACTAGATATGGCCCGCGTGTGTAGGAAGCACAGTTCTTTTGTTCTGAGCAAGCTCACTGTTTTGACCCCCATAGGAAACACAGTAGAGTAGGAGAGTGCTCTTTTCTCTAAAGCAGAATGTGTTTATTGTAAGGCGAGCTAGCGTTTGTTTCCCAGTCCTAAATGGAGTGGAATCACATGCAGTTTCTGGTCCTACGAGCAAGATTTGTTTTCTGGTAAGAAGAGTCACTATTGCGCTGCCATTGCCATACACAGGACAAATAGCACTGGCGTCTGTTCCCAGCAAGTACAGTGTATTGAACTGAAGAGGATCTACTGTTCTTGTCAGGTTCCTAAGCAGACTTGAACTAGATATGGCCGTGTGTAGGAAGCACAGTTTTTTTGTTCTGAGCAAGCTCACTTTTCGGAACACATAGGAAACACTGTAGAGTAGAAGAGTGCTCTTTTCTCAAAAGCAGAGTGTGTTTTTGTAAGGCGAGCTAGCGTTTGTTTCCTAGTCCTAAATGGAGTTGAATCACATGCAGTTTCTGGTCCTATGAACAAGAGTTGTTTTCTGGTAAGGAAAGTCACTATTGCGTTCCATTGCCCTTTACAAGGCAAATAGCACTCGCGTCTTTTCCCAGCAAGTACAGTGTATTGGACTGAATAGGAGCTACTGTTCTTGTCAGTTTACTAAGCAGAATTGAACTAGATATGGTCCGTGCGTGTAGGAAGCACAGTTCTTTTGTTCTGAGCAAGCTCACTGTTTGGACCCCATAGGAAACACAGTAGAGTAGAAGAGTGCTCTTTTCTCAAAAGCAGAGTGTGTTTCTTGTAAGGCGAGCTAGCGTTTGTTTCCCAGTCCTAAATGGAGTTGAATCACATGCAGTTTCTGGTCCTAAGAGCAAGAGTTGTTTTCTGGTAAGACAAGTCACTATTTTGCTCCAATTGCCATACACAGTGCACATAGCACTCGTGTCTGTTCCGCAAGTACAGTGTATTGGATGGAAGAGGAGCTACTGTTCTTGTCAGTTTCCTAAGCAGAGTTGAACTAGATATGGCCCGTGTGTGTAGGAAGCACAGTTCTTTTGTTCTGAGCAAGCTCACTGTTCGGAACCCATAGGAAACACAGTAGAGTAGAAGAGTGCTCTTTTCTCAAAAGCAGAGTGTGTTTCATGTAAGACGAACTAGCATTTGTTTCCCAGTTTTAAATGGAGTTGAATCACATGAAGTTTCTGGTCTTACGAGCAAGAGTTGTTTTCTGGTAAGGAAAGTCTCTATTGTGCTCCCTTTGCCATACACAGTGCAAATAGCACTCGCTTCTGTTCCCAGCAAGCTCAGTGTATCAGACTGAAGAGGAGCTACTGTTCTTGTCAGTTTCCTAAGCAGAGTTGAACTAGATATGGCCCGTGTGTAGGAAGCACAGTTCTTTGTTCTGAGCAAGCTCACTGTTCTGGCCCTATAGGAAACACAGTAGAGTAGAAGAGTGCTCTTTTCTCTAAAGCAGAGTGTGTTTCTTGTAAGGCGAGCTAGCTTTTGTTTCCCAGTCATAAATGGAGTTGAATCACATGCAGTTTCTCGTCCTACGAGCAAGAGTTGTTTTCTGGTAAGAAGAGTCACTATTGCGCTGCCATTGCCATACACAGGACAAACAGCACTGGCGTCTGTTCCCAGCAATTACAGTGTATTGGACTGAAGAGGATCTACTGTTCTTGTCAGGTTCTTAAGCAGAATTGAACTAGATATGGCCGTGTGTGTAGGAAGCACAGTTCTTTTGTTCTGAGCAAGCTCACTGTTCTGGCCCTATAGGAAACACAGTAGAGTAGAAGAGTGCTCTTTTCTCAAAAGCAGAGTGTATTTCTTGTTAGTCGAGCTAGCATTTGTTTCCCAGTCCTAAATGGAGTGGAATCACATGCAGTTTCTGGTCCTACGAGCAAGAGTTGTTTTCTGGTAAGAAGAGACACTATTGCACTGCCATTGCCATACACAGGACAAATAGCACTGGCGTCTGTTCCCAGCAAGTACAGTGTATTGGACTGAAGAGGATCTACTGTTCTTGTCAGGTTCCTAAGCAGACTTGAACTAGATATGCCCGTGTGTGTAGGAAGCACAGTTTTTTTGTTCTGAGCAAGCTCACTCTTCGGAACACATAGGAAACACAGTAGAGTAGAAGAGTGCTCTTTTCTCAAAATCGTAGTGTGTTTCTTGTAAGGCGAGCTAGCGTTTGTTTCCCAGTCCTAAATGGAGTTGAGTCACATGAAGTTTTTTGTCCTATGAGCAAAAGTTGTTTTCTGGTAAGACAAGTCACTATTGTTCTCCGATTGCCATACACAGTGCAAATAGCACTCACGTCTGTTCCCCGCATGTACAGTGTATCGGACTGAAGAGGAGCTACTGTTCTTGTCAGTTTCCTAAGCAGAGTTGAACTAGATATGGCCCGTGTGTAGGAAGCACAGTTCTTTTGTTCTGAGCAAGCTCACTGTTCTGGCCCTATAGGAAAAACAGTAGAGTAGAAGAGTGCTCTTTTCTCTAAAGCAGAGTGTGTTTCTTGTAAGGTGAGCTAGCTTTTGTTTCCCAGTCCTAAATGGAGTTGAATCACATGCAGTTTCTGGTCCTACGAGCAAGAGTTGTTTTCTGTTAAGAAGAGTCACTATTGCGCTGCAACTGCCATACACAGGACAAATAGCACTGTCGTATGTTCCCAGCAAGTACAGTTTATTGGACTGAAGAGGATCTAGTGTTCTTGTCAGTTTCCTAAGCAGAGTTGAACTAGATATGGCCGTGTGTGTAGAAGGCACAGTTCTTTTGTTCTGAGCAAGCTCACTGTTCGGACACCATAGGAAACACAGTAGAGTAGAAGAGTGCTCTTTTCTCAAAAGCAGAGTGTGTTTCATGTAAGGCGAGCTAGCATTTGTTTCCCAGTCCTAAATGGAGTTGAATCACATGCAGTTTCTGGTCCTACGAGCAAGGGTTGTTTTCTGGTAAGAAGAGTCACTATTGCGCTGCCATTGCCATACACAGGACAAATAGCACTGGCGTCTGTTCCCAGCAAGTACAGTGTATTGGACTGAAGAGGATCTACTGTTCTTTTCAGTTTCCTAAGCAGAGTTGAACTAGATATGGCCCGTGTGTGTAGAAAGCACAGTTCTTTTGTTCTGAGCAAGCTCACTGTTCTGGCCCTGTAGGAAACACAGAAGAGTAGAAGAGTGCTCTTTTCTCAGAAGCAGAGTTTGTTTCTTGTAAGGCGAGCTAGCGTTTGTTTCCCAGTCCTAAATGGAGTTGAATCACATGCAGTTTCTGGTCCTACGAGCAAGAGTTGTTTTCTGGTAAGAAGAGTCACTATTGTGCTCCCATTGTTTTACACAGGGCAAATAGCACTGGCGTCTGTTCCCAGCATGTACCGTGTATTGGACTGAAGAGGATCTACTGTTCTTGTCAGGTTCCTAAGCAGAATTGAACTAGATACGGCCATGTGTCTAGGAAGCACAGTTCTCTTGTTCTGAGCAACCTCACTCTTCTGGCCCTATAGGAAACACAGTAGAGAAGAAGAGTGCTCTTTTCTCTAAAGCAGAGTGTGTTTCTTGTAAGGCGAGCTAGCGTTTGTTTCCCAGTCATAAATGGAGTTGAGTCACAGGCAGTTTTTGTTCCTACGAGCAAGAGTTGTTTTCTGGTAAGAAGAGTCACTATTGTGCTCCAAATTCCATACACAGTGCAAATAGCACTCACGTCTGTTCCCAGCAAGTACAGTGTATTGGACTGAATAGCAGCTACTGTTCTTGTCAGTTTCCTAAGCAGAGTTGAACTAGATATGGTCCATGTGTGTAGGAAGCACAGTTCTTTTGTTCTGAGCAAGCTCACTGTTTGGACCCCATAGGAAACACAGTAGAGTAGAAGAGTGCTCTGTTGCTGTAGAATTTCTCTCCAGCTCCCACCACCAAGTCCCGCCAGTCTCAGAGCCCACTTATAAAATAAACACACAGACTCTTACATTATTTAAACTGCTTGGCCATTAGCTCAGGCCTGTCATTGTCTAGCTCTTACTCTTATATTTAGCCCATTTCTATTAATCTTTACTTTGCCACATGGCTCATGGCTTACTGGTACCTTACATCTTCCTTGTCCTGATGGCGGCTGGCAGTGTCTCTCTCTCAGCCTTCCACTTCCCCGCTTTATTCTCCTCCTTGCCCCGCCTACACTTCCTGCCTAGCCAACGGCCAATCAGTGTTTTATTGATTAATTAGCAACACATTTGCCATACATCCCACAGCACTTCCCCCTTTTTTTTTTCAAAAAGGAAGGTTTTAACCTTAACAAAGTATAATTACATATAATTTGGGAATTTGGGCGTAGCTTCTCTTACTACTTCCTGCTGGAAGGGGGCGCTGTATCTTGTGGGGAAACAAAAAAAAAATTAGAATTATGGAATAGTCCATGAGGCTGTATCGTCTGAGCCAGATGCCTTTAAACCATTCTGGATGTTGGATCATCTGGGCCATGGTGTCATAGGAGACCTTCAGGGGGTCTTGGCTGGTCAAACCTGATGTATCTTAATCTTGAACAAATCCATAGCCTCTGGCTTTCTGTGGAAACAAAAGAGACTCTTTTCCAAAGCAACATATCCTTACATCCAAATTTTGAAGTCAAGGTATCTTTAAAATATACATTTTGGCATAACTCTACAGCTTTTACAATCAAATGTTTTTCTGCAGTTAAAAGTCCCAACGACAACACAATCCAGATTCTCTGTGTAATATCCATTTTTACGTGGCTTATTTTTTATACTACCTTTACTGTCTCTTTAATGACTTTATTTTTTAAAACTATGTATTTGTTTCTATAACTCTATATATCACCTTTTTTGTCCCTTTCAAGCCTACATATCTTTTACACACATTGTAAACTATTACATCTGAATCTGTCTTATTGTGAATCTATTGCTTTAAACTGCAGCAGCTGTGGCTGCTGGCTCCGCCCACCTCAGATTCCCAACATGGCTACGTTTTCCGCCAGCTCTGGGAGCCATCAACTCTCAGAAATAGTGGGTCTCTGCTTCTATCAAAGCAGCGTGTAGCCCAGAAATCTCTTTTTTTTTTGTTTTGTTTTGTTTTGTACTAGCAAAGGCTAAATCCACCACACAGCTTAATGTGCCACTTGCAGAGGCCTCATTCCCGCCATACTGCAGGTCAAGCATGCACGCCAGGAACCCGCCATAGTAGCTCAAACACGCAGGCTGCCACTAGCTTGAAAGAGACAACTAGGAGCTGTTTTTAGCTCCGTTTTAGAATCTTTTTTCTCAGTTTTTAGGTGGAAACTCTTGCCAACACATTGGACGCCATTTGTTGCTGGAGAATTTCTCTCCAGCTCCCACCACCAAGTCCTGCCAGTCTCAGAGCCCACTTATAAAATAAACACAAAGACTCTTACATTATTTAAACTGCTTGGTCATTAGCTAAGGCCTGTTATTGTCTAGCTCTTACTCATATATTTAGCAGATTTCTATTAATTTTTACTTTGCCACATGGCTCATGGCTTACTGGTACCTTACATCTTCCTTGTCCTGATGGCGGCTGGCAGTGTCTCTCTCTCAGCCTTCCACTTCCCTGCTTTATTCTCCTCCTTGCCCCGCCTACACTTCCTGCCTAGCCAACGGCCAATCAGTGTTTTATTGATTAATTAGCAACACATTTGCCATACATCCCACAGCAGTGCTCTTTTCTCAAAAGCAGAGTGTATTTCTTGTAAGGGGAGCTAGCGTTTGTTTCCTAGTCCTAAATGGAGTTGAATCACATGCAGTTTCTGGTCCTACGAGCAAGAGTTGTTTTCTGGTAAGGAAAGTCACTATTGTGCTCCCATTGCCATACACATTACAAATAGCACTCGCGTGTGTTCCCAGGAAGTACAGTGTATTGGACTGAATAGGAGCTACTGTACTGTCAGTTCCCTAAGCAGAGTTGAACTAGATATGGTCCGTGTGTAGGAAGCACAGTTCTTTTGTTCTGAGCAAGCTCACTGTTTGGACCCCATAGGAAACACAGTAGAGTACAAGAGTGCTCTATTCTCAAAAGCAGAGTGTGTTTCATGTAAGGCGAGCTAGCATTTGTTTCCCAGTCCTAAATGGAGTTGAATAACATGCAGTTTCTGGTCCTATGAGCAAGAGTTGTTTTCTGGTAAGGAAAGTCACTATTGCACTCCCATTGCCATACATAGTGCAAATAGCACTCGGTCCATTCCCAGAAAGTACAGTGTATCGGACTGAAGAGGAGCTACTGTTCTTGTCAGTTTCCTAAGCAGAGTTGAACTAGACATGGCCTGTGTGAAGGAAGCACAGTTCTTTTGTTCTGATCAAGCTCACTGTTCTGGCCCTATAGGAAAAACAGAAGAGTAGAAGAGTGCTCTTTTCTCAAAAGCAGAGTGTTTTTCTTGTAAGGCGAGCCAGCGTTTGTTTCCCAGTCTTAAATGGAGTTGAATCACATGCAGTTTCTGGTCCTAGGAGCAAGAGTTGTTTTCTGGTAAGAAGAGTCACTATTGTGCTCCCATTGTCATACACAGGGCAAATAGTACTGGCGTCTTTTCCCAGCATGTACAGTGTATTGGAGTGAAGAGGATTTACTGTTCTTGTCAGTTTCCTAAGCAGAATTGAATAGATATGGCCCATGTGTGCAGGAAGCACAGTTCTTTTGTTCAGAGGAAGCTCACTGTTCTGGCCCTATAGGAAACACAGTATATTAGAAGAATACTCTTTTCTCAAAAGCAGAGTGTTTTTCTTGTAAGGCGAGCTAGCGTTTCTTTCCCACTCCTAAATGGAGTTGAGACACATGCAGTTTTTGTCCTATGAGCAAGAGTTTTTTTCTGGTAAGAAGAGTCACTATTGCACTCCCATTGCCATACACAGTACAAATAGCACTTGCATCTGTTCCCAGCAAGTACAGTGTATTGGACTGAAGAGGATCTACTGTTCATGTCAGTTTCCTAAGCAGAGTTGAACTAGATATGGCTCGTGTGTGTAGAAAGCACAGTTCTTTTGTTCTGAGCAAGCTCACTTTTCGGACCCCATAGGAAACACAGTAGAGTAGAAGAGTGCTCTTTTCTCAAAAGCAGTGTGTGTTTCATGTAAGGCGAGCTAGCATTTGTTTCCCAGTCCTAAATGGAGTTGAATCACATGCAGTTTCTGGTCCTATGAGCAAGAGATGTTTTCTGGTAAGGAAAGTCACTATTGCGCTCTCATTGACATACAAAGTGCAAATAGCACTCGCGTGTGTTCCCAGCTATTACAGTGTATCGGACTGAAGTGGAGCTACTGTTCTTGTTAGTTTCCTAAGCAGAGTTGAACTAGATATGGCACGTGTGTGTAGGAAGCACAGTTCTTTTGTTCTCAGCAAGCTCACTGTTCTGGCCCTATAGGAAACACTTTAGAGTAGAAGAGTGCTCTTTTCTCAAAAGCAGAGTGTGTTTCTTGTAAGGCGAGCTAGCGTTTGTTTCCCAGTCCTAAATGGAGTTGAATCCCATGCAGTTTCTGGTCCTACCAGCAAGAGATCTTTTCTCGTAAGAAGAGTCACTATTGTGCTGCCATTGCCATACACAGGACAAATAGCACTGTTGTCTGTTCCCAGCAAGTACAGTGTATTGGACTGAATAGGAGCTACTGTTCTTGTCAGTTTCCTAAGCAGAGTTGAACTAGATATGGTCCATGTGTGTAGGAAGCACAGTTCTTTTGTTCTGAGCAAGCTCACTCTTTGGACCCCATAGGAAACACAGTAGAGTAGAAGAGTGCTCTTTTCTCTAAAGCAGAGTGTTTTTCTTCTAAGGTGAGCTCGCGTTTGTTTCCCAGTCCTAAATGGAGTTGAATCACATGCAGTTTCTGGTCCTACGAGTAAGAGTTGTTTTCTGTCAAGAAGAGTCACTATTGCGCTCCAATTGTCATACACAGGGCAAATAGCACTGGCGTTGGTTCCCAGCATTACAGTGTATTGGACTGAAGAGGATCTACTGTTCTTGTCAGGTTCCTAAGCTGAGTTGAACTAGATATGGCTGTGTGTGCAGGAAGCACAGTTCTTTTGTTCTCAGCAAGCTCACTGTTCTGGCCCTATAGGAAACACAGTAGAGTAGAAGAGTGCTCTTTTCTCTAAAGCAGAGAGTGTTTCTTGTAAGGCGACCTAGCATTTGTTCTCCAGTCCTAAATGGAGTTGAATCACATGCAGTTTCTGGTCCTATGAGCAAGAGTTGTTTTATGGTAAGAATAGTCACTATTGCGCTGCCATTGCCATACAGAGGACAAATAGCACTGACGTCTGTTCCCACCAAGTACAGTGTATTGGACTGAAGAGGATCTACTGTTCTTGTCAGGTTCCTAATCAGAATTGAACTAGATATGGCCATGTGTGTAGGAAGCACAGTTCTTTTGTTCTGAGCAAGCTCACTGTTCTGGCCCTACAGGAAACACAGTAGAGTAGAAGAGTGCTCTTTTCTCAAAAGCAGAGTGTGTTTCTTGTAAGGCAAGCTAGCGGTTGTTTCCCAGTCCTAAATGGCATTAAATCACATGCAGTTACTGGTCCTACGAGCAATAGTTGTTTTATGGTAAGGAAGTCACTATTGTGCTCCCATTACCATACACAGTGCAAATAGCACTCGCATCTGTTCCCAGCAAGTACAGTGTATCGGACTGAAGAGGAGCTATTGTTCTTGTCAGTTTCCTAAGCAGAGTTGAACGAGATATGGCCCGTGTGTGTAGGATGCTCAGTTCTTTTGTTTTGCGCAAGCTCACTCTTTTGACCACATCGGAAACACAGTAGAGTAGAAGAGTGCTCTTTTCTCAAAAGCAGAGTGTGTTTCTTGTAAGGCGAGCTAGCATTTGTTTCTCAGTCCTAAATGGAGTTGAATCACATGCAGTTTCTGGTCCTACGAGCAAGAGTTGTTTTCTGGTAAGGAAAGTCACTATTGCGCTCCCATTGCCATACACAGTGCAAATAGCACATCCGTCTGTTCCCAGCAATTACAGTGTATCGGACTGAAAAGGAGCTACTGTTCTTGTCAATTTCCTAAGCAGAGTTGAACTAGATGTGGTCCGTGTGTAGGAAGAACAGTTTTCTGTTCTGAGCAAGCTCACTGTTTGGACCCCATAGGAAACACAGTAGAGTAGAAGAGTGCTCTTTTCTCAAAAGCAGAGTGTGTTTCTGGTAAGGTGAGCTAGCGTTTGTTTCCCAGTCCTAAATGGAGTTGAATTACATGCAGTTTCTGGTCCTATGAGCAAGAGTTTTTTCTGGTAAGAAGAGTCACTCTTGCGCTCCCATTGCCATACACAGTGCAAATAGCACTGGCGTCTGTTCCCAACAAGTACAGTGTATTGGACTGAAGAGAAGCTACCGTTCTTGTCAGTTTCCTAAGCAGAGTTGAACTAGATATGGCCCGTGTGTGTAGGAAGCACAGTTTTCTGTTCTTAGCAAGCTCACTGTTTGGACACCTTAAGAAACACAGTAGAGTAGAAGAGTGCTCTTTTCTCTAAAGCAGAGTGTGTTTCTTGTAAGGCGTGCTAGCGTTTGTTTCCCAGTCCTAAATGGAGTTGAATCACATGCAGTTTCTGGTCCTATGAGCAAGAGTTGTTTTATGGTAAGAATAGTCACTATTGCGCTGCCATTGCCATACAGAGGACAAATAGCACTGACGTCTGTTCCCACCAAGTACAGTGTATTGGACTGAAGAGGATCTACTGTTCTTGTCAGGTTCCTAATCAGAATTGAACTAGATATGGCCATGTGTGTAGGAAGCACAGTTCTTTTGTTCTGAGCAAGCTCACTGTTCTGGCCCTACAGGAAACACAGTAGAGTAGAAGAGTGCTCTTTTCTCCAAAGCAGAGGGTGTTTCTTGGAAGGCGAGCTAGCATTTGTTTCCCAGTCCTAAATGGAGTTGAATCCCATGCAGTTTCGGGTCCTACGAGCAAGAGTTGTGTTCTGGTAAGAAGAGTCACTATTGTGCTGCCATTGCCATACACAGGATAAATAGCACTGTTGTCTGTTCCCAGCAAGTACACTGTATTGGACTGAAGAGGATCTACTCTTCATGTCAGGTTCCTAAGCAGAATTGAACTACATATGGCCGTGTTTGTAGGAAGCACAGTTCTTTTGTTCTGAGCAAGCTCACTGTTCTGGTACTATAGAAAACACAGTAGAGTAGAAGAGTGCTCTTTTCTCAAAAGCAGAGTGTGTTTCTTGTAAGGCGAGCTAGTGTTTTTTTTCCCAGTCCTAAATGTAGTTGAATCACATGCAGTTTCTGGTCCTACGAGCAAGAGTTGTTTTCTGGTAAGGAAAGTCACTATTGTGCTCCCATTGCCGTACACAGTGCAAATAGCACTCCCATCTGTTCCCAGCAAGTACAGTGTATTGGACTGAAGAGGAGCTAATGTTCATGTCAGTTTCCTAAGCAGAGTTGAACTAGATATGGCCCGTGTGTGTAGGAAGCACAGTTCTTTTGTTCTGAGCAAGCTCACTGTTCGGACCCCATAGGAAACACAGAAATGTAGAAGAGTGCTCTTTTCTCAAAAGCAGAGTGTGTCTCATGTAAGGCGAGCTAGCATTTCTATCCCAGTCCTAAATGGAGTTGAATCACATGCAGTTTCTGGTCCTACGAGCAAGAGTTGTTTTCTGGTAAGGAAAGTCACTATTGCGCTCACATTGCCATACATAGTGCAAATAGCACTCGGTCCGTTCCCAGCAAGTACAGTGTATCGGAATATTGAGGAGCTAATGTTCTTGTCAGTTTCCTAAGCAGAGTCGAACTAGATATGGCCCGTGTGAAGGAAGCACAGTTCTTTTGTTCTGATCAAGCTCACTGTTCTGGCCCTATAAAAAAAAAACAGTAGAGTAGAGAGTGCTCTTTTCTCAAAAGCACAGTGTTTTTCTTGTAAGGCGAGCTAGCGTTTGTTTCCCAGTCCTAAATGGAGTTGAATCACATGCAGTTTCTGGTCCTAGGAGCAAGAGTTGTTTTCTGGTAAGAAGAGTCACTATTGCACTCTCATTGTCATACACAGAGCAAATAGTACTGGCATCTGTTCCCAGCATGCACAGTGTATGGACTGAAGAGGATCTACTGTTCTTGTCAGTTTCCTAAGCAGAATTGAATAGATATGGCCCCTGTGTGCAGGAAGCACAGTTCTTTTGTTCTGAGGAAACTCACTGTTCTGGCTCTATAGGAAACACAGTAGAGTAGAAGAGTGCTCTTTTCTCTAAAGCAGAGTGTGTTTCTTGTAAGGCGAACTAGCGTTTGTTTCCCAGTTCTAAATGGAGTTGAATCACATGCAGTTTCTGGTCCTACGAGCAAGAGTTGTTTTATGGTAAGAATAGTCACTATTGCGCTGCCATTGCCATACACAGGACAAATAGCACTGGCGTCTGTTCCCAGCAAGTACAGTGTATTGGACTGAAGAGCATCTACTGTTCTTGTCAGGTTCCTAATCAGAATTGAACTAGATATGGCCTTGTGTGTAGGAAGCACAGTTCCTTTGTACTGAGCAAGCTCACTGTTTTGACCACAGCGGAAACACAGTAGAGTAGAAGAGTGCTCTTTTCTCAAAAGCAGAGTGTGTTTCTTGTAAGGCGAGCTAGCGTTTGTTTCCCAGTCCTAAATGGAGTTGAATCACATGCAGTTTCTGTTCCTACAAGCAAGAGTTGTTTTCTGGTAAGAAGAGTCACTATTGTGCTCCCATTGTTTTACACAGGGCAAATAGCACTGGCGTCTGGTCCCAGCATGTACAGTGTATTGGACTGAAGGGGATCTACTGTTCTTGTCAGGTTCCTAAGCAGAATTGAACTAGATATGGCCGTGTGTGTAGGAAGCACAGTATTTTGTTCTGAGCATGCTCACTATTCTGGCCCTATAGGAAACACAGTAGAGTAGAAGAGTGCTCTTTTCTCAAAAGCAGAGTGTGTTTCTTGTAAGGCGAGCTAGCGTTTGTTTCCCAGTCCTAAATGGAGTTGAATCACATGCAGTTTCTGGTCCTACGAGCAAGAGTTGTTTTCTGGTAAGAAGAGTCACTATTGCGCTCCAAATTCCATACACAGTGCAAATAGCACTCGCGTCTGTTCCCAGCAAGTACAGTGTATCGGACTGAAGAGGAGCTACTGTTCTTGTCAGTTTCCTAAGCAGAGTTGAACGAGATATGGCCCGTGTGTGTAGGAAGCTCAGTTCTTTTGTTCTGAGCAAGCTCACTGTTTTGACCACATAGGAAACACAGTAGAGTAGAAGAGTGCTCTTTTCTCAAAAGCAGGGTGTGTTTCTTGTAAGGCGAGCTAGTGTTTGTTTCCCAGTCCTAAATGGAGTTGAATCACATTCAGTTTCTGGTCCTACGAGCAAGAGTTGTTTTCTGGTAAGGAAAGTCACTATTGTGCTCCCATTGCCATACACAGTGCAAATAGCACTCGTGTCTGTTCCCAGCAATTACAGTGCATCGGACTGAAGAGGAGCTACTGTTCTTGTCAGTTTCCTAAGCAGAGTTGAACTAGATATGGCCCGTGTGAAGGAAGCACAGTTCTTTTGTTCTGATCAAGCTCACTGTTCTGGCCCTATAGGAAACACAGTAGAGTAGAAGAGTGCTCTTTTCTCAAAAGCAGAGTGTTTTTCTTGTAAGGCGAGCTAGCGTTTGTTTCCCAGTCCTAAATGGAGTTGAATCACATGCAGTTTCTGGTCCTAGGAACAAGAGTTGTTTTCTGGTAAGAAGAGTCACTATTGCGCTCCCATTGTCATACACAGGGCAAATAGTACTGGCGTCTGTTCCCAGCATGTACAGTGGATTGGACTGAAGAGGATCTACTGTTCTTGTCAGTTTCCTAAGCAGAATTGAATAGATATGGCCCCTGTGTGCAGGAAGCACAGTTCTTTTGTTCTGAGGAAGCTCACTCTTCAGGCCCTATAGGAAACACAGTAGAGTAGAAGAATGCTCTTTTCTCAAAAGCAGAGTGTGTTTCATGTATGGTGAGCTAGCATTTGTTTCCCAGACCTAAATGGAGTTGAATCACATGCAGTTTCTGGTCCTACGAGCAAGAGTTGTTTTCTGGTAAGAAGAGTCACTATTGTGCTCCCATTGCCATACACAGTGCAAATAGCACTCGCGTCTGTTCCCAGCAAGTACAGTGTATCGGACTGAAGAGTAGCTACTGTTGTTGTCAGTTTCCTAAGCAGAGTTGAACGAGATATGGCCCGTGTGTGTAGGAAGCTCAGTTCTTTTGTTTTGAGCAAGCTCACTGTTTTGACCACATAGGAAACACAGTAGAGTAGAAGAGTGCTCTTTTCTCAAAAGCAGGGTGTGTTTCTTGTAAGGCGAGCTAGTGTTTGTTTCCCATTCCTAAATGGAGTTGAATCACATGCAGTTTCTGGTCCTACGAGCAAGAGTTGTTTTCTGGTAAGGAAAGTCACTATTGCGCTCCCATTGCCATACACAGTGCAAATAGCACTCGCGTCTGTTCCCAGCAATTACAGTGTATCGGACTGAAGAGGAGCTACTGTTCTTGTCAGTTTCCTAAGCAGAGTTGAACTAGACATGGTCCGTGTGTAGGAAGCAAAGTTTTCTGTTCTGAGCAAGCTAACTGTTTGGACCCCATAGGAAACACAGTAGAGTAGCAGAGTGCTCTTTTCTCTAAAGCAGAGTGTGTTTCTTGTAAGGCGAGCTAGCGTTTGTTTCCCAGTCCTAAATGGAGTTCAATCACAGGCAGTTTCCGATCCTATGAGCAAGACTTGTTTTCTGGTAAGGAAAGTTACTATTGTGCTCCTATTGCCATACACAGTGCAAATAGCACTCACCTCTGTTCCCAGCAAGTGCAGTGTATTGGACTGAATAGGAGCTACTGTTCTTGTCAGTTTCCTAAGCAGAGTTGAACTAGATATGGTCGGTGTGTGTAGGAATCACAGTTCTTTTGTTCTGAGCAAGCTCACTGTTTGGACCCCATAGGAAACAGAGTAGAAGAGAAGAGTGCTCTTTTCTCAAAAGCAGAGTGTGTTACTTGTAAGGAGAGCTAGCGTTTGTTTCCCAGTCCTAAATGGAGTTGAATCCCATGCAGTTTCTGGTCCTATGAGCAAGAGTTGTTTTCTGGTAAGAATAGTCAATATTGTGCTGCCATTGCCATACACAGGACAAATAGCACTGGAGTCTGTTCTCAGCAAGTACAGTGTATTGGACTGAAGAGGATCTACTGTTCTTGTCAGGTTCCTAAGCAGAATTGAACTAGATATGGCCGTGTGTGTAGGAAGCACAGTTCTTTTGGTTTGAGCAAGTTCACTGTTCGCACCTCTTAGGAAACACAATAGAGTAGAAGAGTGCTTTTTTCTCTAAATCAGAGTGAGTTTCTTGTAAGGCGAGCTAGTGTTTGTTTCCCAGTCCTAAATGGAGTTGCCTCACATGCAGTTTCTGGTCCTTCGAGCAAGAGTTGTTTTCTGTTAAGAAGAGTCACTATTGTGCTCCCATTGTCATACACAGGGCAAATATCACTCGCGTCTGTTCCCAGGAAATACAGTGTATCAGACTGAAGAGGATCTACTGTTCTTGTCAGGTTCCTAAGCAGAGTTGAACTAGATATGGCCGTGTGTGTAGGAAGCACAGTTCTTTTGTTCTGAGCAAGCTCACTGTTCTGGCCCTATAGGAAACACAGTAGAGTAGAAGAGTGTTCTTTTCTCAAAAGCAGAGTGTGTTTCTTGTAAGGCGAGCTAGCGTTTGTTTCCCAGTCCTAAATGGAGTGGAATCACATGCATTTTCTGGTCCTATGAGCAAGAGTTGTTTTCTGGTAAGGAAAGTCACTATTGCGCTCCCATTGCCATACACAGTGCAAATAGCACATGCGTCTGTTCCCAGCAAGTACAGTGTATCAGACTGAAGAGGAGCTACTGTTCTTGTCACTTTCCTAAGCAGACTTGAACTAGATATGGCCCGTGTGTGTTAGAAGCACAGTTCTTATGTTCTGAGCAAGCTCACTGTTCTGGCCCTATAGGAAACACAGTAGAGTAGAAAAGTGCACTTTTCTTAAAAGCAGAGTGTGTTTCTTGTATGGCGAGCTCGCGTTTGTTTCCCAGTCCTAAATGGAGTTGAGTCACATGTAGTTTTTGGTCCTATGTGCAAGAGTTGTTTTCTGGTAAGAAGAGTCACTGTTGCGCTCCAAATGCCATATACAGTGCAAATAGCACTCGCGTCTGATCCCAGCAAATACAGCATATCGGACTGAATAGGAGCTACTGTTCTTGTCAGTTTCCTAAGCAGAGTTGAACTAGATATGGCCGTGTGTGTAGGAAGCACAGTTTTTTTGTTCTGAGCAAGCTCACTGTTCGGAACACATAGGAAACACAGTAGAGTAGAAGAGTGCTCTTTTCTCAAAAGCAGAGTGTGTTTCATGTAAGGCGAGCTAGCATTTGTTTCCCAGTCCTAAATGGAGTTGAATCACATGCAGTTTCTGTTCCTACGAGCAAGAGTTGTTTTCTGGTAAGTAAAGTCACTATTGCGCTCCCATTGCCATACACAGTGCAAATAGCCCTCCCGTCTGTTCCCAGCAAGTACAGTGTATCGGACTGAAGAGGATCTACTGTTCTTGTCAGGTTCCTAAGCAGACTTGAACTAGATGTGGCCGTGTTTGTAGGAAGCACAGTTTTTTTATTCTGAGCAAGCTCACTGTTCGGAACACATATGAAACAGTAGAGTAGAAGAGTGCTCTTTTCTCAAAAGCAGAGTGTGTTTCTTGGAAGGCGAGCTAGTGTTTGTTTCCCAGTCCTAAATCGAGTTGAGTCACATGCAGTTTTTTGTCCTACGAGCAAGAGTTGTTTTCTGGTAATACGAGTCACTATTGTGCTCCAATTGCCATACACAGTGCAAATAGCACTCGCGTCTGTTCTGAGCAAGTACAGTGTATTGGACTGAAGAGGAGCTACTGTTCTTGTCAGTTTCCTAAGCAGAGATGAACTAGATATGGCCCGTGTGTGTAGGAAGCACAGTTCTTATGTTCTGAGCAAGCTCACTGTTCTGGCCCTATAGGAAACACAGTAGAGTAGAAGAGTGCACTTTTCTTAAAAGCAGAGTGTGTTTCTTGTAAGGCGAGCTCGCGTTTGTTTCCCAGTCCTAAATGGAGTTGAGTCACATGCAGTTTTTGGTCCTACAAGCAAGAGTTGTTTTCTGGTAAGAAGAGTCACTGTTGCGCTCCAATGTCATATACAGTGCAAATAGCACTCGCGTCTGTTCCCAGCAAGTACAGTGTATCAGACTGAATAGGAGCTACTGTTCTTGTCAGTTTCCTAAGCAGACTTGAACTAGATATGGCCGTGTGTGTAGGAAGCACAGTTTTTTTGTTCTGAGCAAGCTCACTGTTCGGAACACATAGGAAGCACAGTAGAGTAGAAGAGTGCTCTTTTCTCAAAAGCAGAGTGTGTTTTTGGAAGGCGAGCTAGCGTTTGTTTCCCAGTCTTAAATGGAGTTGAATCACATGCAGTTTTTTGTCCTACGAGCAAGAGTTGTTTTCTGGTAAGACGATTCACTCTTGTGCTCCAATTGCCATACACAGTGCAAATAGCACTCGCGTTTGTTCCGAGCAAGTACAGTGTATTGGACTAAAGAGGAGCTACTGTTCTTGTCAGTTTCCTAAGCAGAGTTGAACTAGATATGGCCCGTGTATGTAGGAAGCACAGTTCTTTTTTTCTGAGCAACCTCACTGTTTGGACTCCATAGGAAACACAGTAGAGTACAAGAGTGCTCTTTTCTCAAAAGCAGAGTGTGTTTCATGTAAGGCAAGCTAGCATTTGTTTCCCAGTCCTAAATGGAGTTGAATCACATGCAGTTTCTGGTTCTACGAGCAAGAGTTGTTTTCTGGTAAGGAAAGTCACTCTTGAGCTCCCATTGCCATACACAGTGCAAATAGCCCTACCGTCTGTTCCCAGCAAGTACAGTGTATCGGACTGAAGAGGATCTACTGTTCTTGTCAGGTTCCTAAGCAGACTTGAACTAGATGTGGCCGTGTTTGTAGGAAGCACAGTTTTTTTATTCTGAGCAAGCTCACTGTTCGTAACACATACGAAACAGTAGAGTAGAAGAGTGCTCTTCTCTCAAAAGCAGAGTGTGTTTCTTGGAAGGCGAGCTAGTGTTTGTTTCCCAGTCCTAAATCGAGTTGAGTCACATGCAGTTTTTTGTCTTACGAGCAAGAGTTGTTTTCTGGTAAGACGAGTCACTATTGTGCTCCAATTGCCATACACAGTGCAAATAGCACTCGCGTCTGTTCCGAGCAAGTACAGTGTATTGGACTGAAGAGGAGCTACTGTTCTTGTCAGTTTCCTAAGCAGAGTTGAACTAGATATGGCCCGAGTGTAGGAAGCACAGTTCTTTTGTTCTGAGCAAGCTCACTGTTTGGACCCCATAGGAAACACAGTAGAGTAGAAGAGTGCTCTTTTCTCTAAAGCAGAGTGTGTTTCTTTTAAGGTGAGCTCGCATTTGTTTCCCAGTCCTAAATGGATTTGAGTCACATGCAGTTTTTTGTCCTACGAGCAAGAGTTGTTTTCTGGTAAGAAGAGTCACTGTTGCGCTCCAAATGCCATATACAGTGCAAATAGCACTCGCGTCTGTTCCCAGCAAGTACAGTGTATCAGACTGAATAGCAGCTGCTGTTCTTGTCAGTTTCCTAAGCAGACTTGAACTAGATATGGCCGTGTGTGTAGGAAGCACAGTTTTTTTGTTCTGAGCAAGCTCACTGTTCGGAACACATAGTAAACACAGTAGAGTAGAAGAGTACTCTTTTCTCAAAAGCAGAGTGTGTTTTTGGAAGGCGAGCTAGCGTTTGTTTCCCAGTCCTAAATGGAGTTGAGTCACATGCAGTTTTTTGTCCTACGATCAAGAGTTGTTTTCTGGTAAGACGAGTCACTATTGTGCTCCAATTGCCATACACAGTGCAAATAGCACTCGCGTCTGTTCCGAGCAAGTACAGTGTATTGGACTGAAGAGGATCTACTGTTCTTGTCAGGTTCCTAAGCAGAGTTGAACTAGATATGGTCCGTGTGTGTAGGAAGCACAGTTGTTTTGTTCTGAGCAAGCTCACTGTTTAGACCCCATAGGAAACACAGTAGAGTAGAAGAGTGCTCTTTTCTCAAAAGCAGAGTGTGTTTCTTGTAAGGCGAGCTAGCGTTTGTTTCCCAGTCCTAAATGGAGTTGAATCCCATGCAGTTTCTCGTCCTACGAGCAAGAGTTGTTTTCTGGTAAGAAGAGTCACTATTGTGCTGCCATTGCCATACACAGGACAAATAGCACTGTTGTCTGTTCCCAGCAGTACAGTGTATTGTACTGAAGAGGATCTACTGTTCTTGTCAGGTTCCTAAGCAGAATTGACCTAGGTATGGTGGTGTGTGTAGGAAGCACGGTTTTTTTGTTCTGAGCAAGCTCACTGTTCGGACCTCATAGGAAACACAGCAGTTAGAAGAGTGCTCTTTTCTCAAAAGCAGAGTGTGTTTCTTGGAAGGCAAGCTAGTGTTTGTTTCCCAGTACTAAATGCAGTTGAGTCACATGCAGTTTTTTCTCCTACGATCAAGAGTTGTTTTCTGGTAAGACGAGTCACTATTGTGTTCCAATTGCCATACACGGTGCAAATAGCACTCGCGTCTGTTCCCAGCAAGTACAGTGTATTGGACTGAATAGGAGCTACTGTTCTTGTCAGTTTCCTCAGCAGAGTTGAACTAAATATGGCCGTGTGTGTAGGAAGCACAGTTCTTTTGTTCTGAGCAAGCTCACTGTTCTGGCCCTATAGGAAACACAGTAGAGTAGAAGAGTGCTCTTTTCTCTAAAGCAGATTGTGTTTCTTGTAAGGCAAGCTAGCATTTTTTTCCCAGTCCTAAATGGAGTTGAATCACATGCAGTTTCTGGTCCTACGACCAAGAGTTGTTTTCTGGTAAGGAAAGTCACTATTGCGCTCCCATTTCCATACACAGTGCAAATAGCACTCACGTCTGATCCCAGCAAGTACAGTGTATCGGACTGAAGAGGAGCTACTGTTCTTCTCAGTTTCCTAAGCAGAGGTGAACGAGATATGTCCCGCGTGTGTAGGAAGCACAGTTCTTTTGTTCTGAGCAAGCTCACTGTTTGGACCCCATAGGAAACACAGTAGAGTAGAAGAGTGCTCTTTTCTCAAAAGAAGAGTGTGTTTCTTGTAGGGCGAGCTAGCGTTTGTTTCCCAGTCCTAAATGGAGTTGAATCACATGCAGTTTCTGGTCCTGCAAGCAAGAGTTGTTTTCTGGTAAGAAGAGTCACTATTGTGCTGCCATTGCCATACACAGGACAAATAGCACTGGCGTCTTTTCCCAGCAAGTACAGTGTATTGGATGGAAGAGGATCTACTGTTCTTGTCAGGTTCCTAAGCAGACTTGAACTAGATATGGCCGTGTGTGCAGGAAGCACAGTTCTTTTGTTCTGAGCAAGCTTACTGTTCGGAACCCATAGGAAACACAGTAGAGTAGAAGGGTGCTCTTTTCTCAAAAGCAGAGAGTGTTTCTTGGAAGGCGAGCTAGCGTTTGTTTCCCAGTCCTAAATGGAGTTGAGTCACATGCAGTTTTTTGTCCTACGAGCAAGAGTTGTTTTCTGGTAAGACGAGTCACTATTGGAGCTCCAATAGCCTTACACAGTGCAAATAGCACATGCGTCTGTTCCCAGCAAGTACAGTGCATCAGACTGAAGAGGAGCTACTGTTCTTGTCACTTTCCTAAGCAGACTTGAACTAGATATGGCCCGTGTGTGTTAGAAGCACAGTTCTTTGTTCTGAGCAAGCTCACTGTTCTGGCCCTGTAGGAAACACAGTAGAGTAGAAGAGTGCACTTTTCTTAAAAGCAGAGTATGTTTCTTTTAAGGCAAGCTCGCGTTTGTTTCCCAGGCCTAAATGGAGTTGAGTCACATGTAGTTTTTGGTCCTATGAGCAAGAGTTGTTTTCTGGTAAGAAGAGTCACTGTTGCGCTCCAAATGCCATATACAGTGCAAATAGCACTCGCGTCTGATCCCAGCAAGTACAGTGTATCGGACTGAATAGGAGCTACTGTTCTTGTCAGTTTCCTAAGCAGACTTGATCTAGATATGGCCGTGTGTGTAGGAAGCACAGTTTTTTTGTTCTGAGCAAGCTCACTGTTCGGAACACATAGGAAGCACAGTAGAGTAGAAGAGTGCTCTTTTCTCAAAAGCAGAGTGTGTTTTTGGAAGTCGAGCTAGCGTTTGTTTCCCAGTCCTAAATGGAGTTGAGTCACATGCAGTTTATTGTCCTACGAGCAAGAGTTGTTTTCTGGTAAGAAGAGTCACTATTGTGCTCCAATTGCCATACACAGTGCAAATAGCACTCGCGTCTGTTCTGAGCAAGTACAGTGTATTGGACTGAAGAGGAGCTACTGTTCTTGTCAGTTTCCTAAGCAGAGTTGAACTAGATATGGCCCGAGTGTAGGAAGCACAGTTCTTTTCTTCTGAGCAAGCTCACTGTTCTGGCCTTATAGGAAACACAGTAGAGTAGAAGAGTGCTCTTTTCTCTAAAGCAGAGTGTGTTTCTTGTAAGGCGAGCTAGCGTTTGTTTCCCAGTCCTAAATGGAGTGGAATCACATGCAGTTTCTGGTCCTACGAGCAAGAGTTGTTTTCTGGTAAGGAAAGTCACTATTGCGCTCCCATTGCCATACACAGTGCAAATAGCACATGCGTCTGTTCCCAGCAAGTACAGTGTATCAGACTGAAGAGGAGCTACTCTTCTTGTCACTTTCCTAAGCAGACTTGAACTAGATATGGCCCGTGTGTGTTAGAAGCACAGTTCTTATGTTCTGACAAGCTCACTGTTCTGGCTCTATAGGAAACACAGTAGAGTAGAAGAGTGCACTTTTCTTAAAAGCAGAGTGTGTTTCTTGTATGGCGAGCTCGCGTTTGTTTCCCAGTCCTAAATGGAGTTGAGTCACATGTAGTTTTTGGTCCTATGTGCAAGAGTTGTTTTCTGGTAAGAAGAGTCACTGTTGCGCTCCAAATGCCATATACAGTGCAAATATCACTCGCGTCTGATCCCAGCAAATACAGCATATCGGACTGAATAGGAGCTACAGTTCTTGTCAGTTTCCTAAGCAGAGTTGAACTAAATATGGCCCGAGTGTAGGAAGCACAGTTCTTTTCTTCTGAGCAAGCTCACTGTTCTGGCCCTATAGGAAACACAGTAGAGTAGAAGAGTGCTCTTTTCTCTAAAGCAGAGTGTGTTTCTTGTAAGGCGAGCTAGCGTTTGTTTCCCAGTCCTAAATGGAGTGTAATCACATGCAGTTTCTGGTCCTACGAGCAAGAGTTGTTTTATGGTAAGAAGAGTCACTATTGCGCTGCCATTGCCATACACAGGACTAATGGCACTGTTGTCTGTTCCCAGCAGTATAGTGTATTGGACTGAAGAGGATCTACTGTTCTTGTCAGGTTCCTAAGCAGAATTGAACTAGATATGGCCGTGTGTGTAGGAAGCACAGTTCTTTTGTTCTGAGCAAGTTCACTGTTCGGACCTCTTAGGAAACACAATAGAGTAGAAGAGTGCTTTTTTCTCTAAATCAGAGTGTGTTTCTTGTAAGGCGAGTTAGTGTTTGTTTCCCAGTCCTAAGTGGAGTTGAATCACATGCAGTTTCTGGTCCCAAGAGCAAGAGTTGTTTTCTGGTAAGGAAAGTCACTATTGCGCTCCCATTGCCATACACAGTGCAAATAGCACATGCGTCTGTTCCCAGCAAGTACAGTGTATCAGACTGAAGAGGAGCTACTGTTCTTGTCACTTTCCTAAGCAGAGTTGAACTAGATATGGTCCGTGTGTGTTAGAAGCACAGTTCTTATGTTCTGAGCAAGCTCACTGTTCTGGCCCTATAGGAAACACAGTAGAGTAGAAGAGTGCACTTTTCTTAAAAGCAGAGTGTGTTTCTTGCAAGGCGAGCTCGCGTTTGTTTCCCAGTCCTAAATGGAGTTGAGTCACATGTAGTTTTTGGTCCTATGAGCAAGAGTTGTTTTCTGGTAAGAAGAGTCAATGTTGCGCTCAAAATGCCATATACAGTGCAAATAGCACTCGTGTCTGTTCCCAGCAAGTACAGTGAATCGGACTGAATAGGAGCTACTGTTCTTGTCAGGTTCCTAAGCAGACTTGAACTAGATATGGCCGTGTGTGTAGGAAGCACAGTTTTTTTGTTCTGAGGAAGCTCACTGTTCGGAACACATAGGAAACACAGTAGAGTAGAAGAGTGCTCTTTTCTCAAAAGCAGAGTGTGTTTCATGTAAGGCGAGCTAGCATTTGTTTCCCAGTCCTAAATGGAGTTGAATCACATGCAGTTTCTGTTCCTACGAGCAAGAGTTGTTTTCTGGTAAGGAAAGTCACTATTACGCTCCCATTGCCATACACAGTGCAAATAGCCCTCCCGTCTGTTCCCAGCAAGTACAGTGTATCGGACTGAAGAGGATCTACTGTTCTTGTCAGGTTCCTAAGCAGACTTGAACTAGATGTGGCCGTGTTTGTAGGAAGCACAGTTTTTTTATTCTGAGCAAGCTCACTGTTCGGAACACATATGAAACAGTAGAGTAGAAGAGTGCTCTTTTCTCAAAAGCAGAGTGTGTTTCTTGGAAGGCGAGCTAGTGTTTGTTTCCCAGTCCTAAATCGAGTTGAGTCACATGCAGTTTTTTGTCCTACGAGCAAGATTTGTTTTCTGGTAATACGAGTCACTATTGTGCTCCAATTGCCATACACAGTGCAAATAGCACTCGCTTCTGTTCTGAGCAAGTACAGTGTATTGGACTGAAGAGGAGCTACTGTTCTTGTCAGTTTCCTAAGCAGAGTTGAACTAGATATGGCCCGTGTGTGTAGGAAGCACAGTTCTTATGTTCTGAGCAAGCTCACTGTTCTGGCCCTATAGGAAACACAGTAGAGTAGAAGAGTGCACTTTTCTTAAAAGCAGAGTGTGTTTCTTGTAAGGCG
Organism: Peromyscus eremicus; assembly: GCF_949786415.1. Classification (NCBI taxonomy): domain Eukaryota; kingdom Metazoa; phylum Chordata; class Mammalia; order Rodentia; family Cricetidae; genus Peromyscus; species Peromyscus eremicus. Next base: position 219,128 of record NW_026734697.1, on the reverse strand, counting down.
AGCTCGCGTTTGTTTCCCAGTCCTAAATGGAGTTGAGTCACATGCAGTTTTTGGTCCTACGAGCAAGAGTTGTTTTCTGGTAAGAAGAGTCACTGTTGCGCTCCAAATGTCATATACAGTGCAAATAGCACTCGCGTCTGTTCCCAGCAAGTACAGTGTATGGAACTGAATAGGAGCTACTGTTCTTGTCAGTTTCCTAAGCAGACTTGAACTAGATATGGCCGTGTGTGTAGGAAGCACAGTTTTTTTGTTCTGAGCAAGCTCACTGTTCGGAACACATACGAAGCACAGTAGAGTAGAAGAGTGCTCTTTTCTCAAAAGCAGAGTGTGTTTTTGGAAGGCGAGCTAGCGTTTGTTTCCCAGTCTTAAATGGAGTTGAGTCACATGCAGTTTTTTGTCCTACGAGCAAGAGTTGTTTTCTGGTAAGACGATTCACTCTTGTGCTCCAATTGCCATACACAGTGCAAATAGCACTCACGTTTGTTCCGAGCAAGTACAGTGTATTGGACGAAAGAGGATCTACTGTTCTTGTCAGGTTCCTAATCAGACTTGAACTAGATATGGCCGTGTGTGTAGGAAGCACAGTTTTTTTGTTCTGAGCAAGCTCACTGTTCGGACCCCATAGGTTACACAGTAGAGTAGAAGAGTGCTCTTTTCTCAAAAGCAGAGTGTGTTTCATGTAAGGCGAGCTAGCATTTGTTTCCCAGTCCTAAATGGAGTTGAATCACATGCAGTTTCTGTTCCTACGAGCAAGAGTTGTTTTCTGGTAAGTAAAGTCACTATTGCGCTCCCATTGCCATACACAGTGCAAATAGCCCTCCCGTCTGTTCCCAGCAAGTACAGTGTATCGGACTGAAGAGGATCTACTGTTCTTGTCAGGTTCCTAAGCAGACTTGAACTAGATGTGGCCGTGTTTGTAGGAAGCACAGTTTTTTTATTCTGAGCAAGCTCACTGTTCGGAACACATATGAAACAGTAGAGTAGAAGAGTGCTCTTTTCTCAAAAGCAGAGTGTGTTTCTTGGAAGGCAAGCTAGTGTTTGTTTCCCAGTCCTAAATCGAGTTGAGTCACATGCAGTTTTTTGTCCTACTAGCAAGAGTTGTTTTCTGGTAAGACGAGTCACTATTGTGCTCCAATTGCCATACACAGTGCAAATAGCACTCGCGTCTGTTCTGAGCAAGTACAGTGTATTGGACAGAAGAGGAGCTACTGTTCTTGTCAGTTTCCTAAGCAGAGTTGAACTAGATATGGCCCGAGTGTAGGAAGCTCAGTTCTTTTCTTCTGAGCAAGCTCACTGTTCTGGCCCTATAGGAAACACAGTAGAGTAGAAGAGTGCTCTTTTCTCTAAAGCAGATAGTGTTTCTTGTAAGGCGAGCTAGCGTTTGTTTCCCAGTCCTAAATGGAGTGTAATCACATGCAGTTTCTGGTCCTACGAGCAAGAGTTGTTTTCTGGTAAGAAGAGTCACTATTTTGCTCCCATTGTCATACACAGGGCAAATAGCACACGCGTCTGTTCCCAGCATGTACAGTGTATTGGACTGAAGAGGATCTACTGTCCTTGTCAGGTTCCTAAGCAGAGTTGAACTAGATATGGCCATGTGTGTAGGAAGCACAGTTCTTTTGTTCTGAGAAAGCTCACTGTTCTGGCCCTATAGGAAACACAGTAGAGTAGAAGAGTGCACTTTTCTTAAAAGCAGAGTGTGTTTCTTGTAAGGCGAGCTCGCATTTGTTTCCCAGTCCTAAATGGAGTTGAGTCACATGCAGTTTCTGGTCCTACGAGCAAGAGTTGTTTTCTGGTAAGAAGAGTCACTGTTGCGCTCCAAATGTCATATACAGTGCAAATAGCACTCGTGTCTGTTCCCAGCAAGTACAGTGTATCGGACTGAATAGGAGCTACTGTTCTTGTCAGTTTCCTAAGCAGACTTGAACTAGATATGGCCGTGTGTGTAGGAAGCACAGTTTTTTTGTTCTGAGCAAGCTCACTGTTCGGAACACATAGGAAACACAGTAGAGTAGAAGAGTGCTCTTTTCTCAAAAGCAGAGTGTGTTTTTGGAAGGCGAGCTAGCGTTTGTTTCCCAGTCTTAAATGGAGTTGAGTCACATGCAGTTTTTTGTCCTACAAGCAAGAGTTGTTTTCTGGTAAGACGATTCACTCTCGCGTTTGTTCCGAGCAAGTACAGTGTATTGGACTAAAGAGGAGCTACTGTTCTTGTCAGTTTCCTAAGCAGAGTTGAACTAGATATGGCCCGTGTATGTAGGAAGCACAGTTTTTTTTTCTTAGCAAACTCACTGTTTGGACTCCATAGGAAACACAGTAGAGTACAAGAGTGCTCTTTTCTCAAAAGCAGAGTGTGTTTCATGTAAGGCGAGCTAGCATTTGTTTCCCAGTCCTAAATGGAGTTGAATCACATGCAGTTTCTGGTCCTATGAGCAAGAGTTGTTTTCTGGTAAGGAAAGTCACTATTGCGCTCCCATTGCCATACACAGTGCAAATAACCCTACCGTCTGTTCCCAGCAAGTACAGTGTATTGGACTGAAGAGGATGTACTGTTCTTGTCAGGTTCCTAAGGAGACTTGAACTAGATGTGGCCGTGTTTGTAGGAAGCACAGTTTTTTTGTTCTGAGCAAGCTCACTGTTCGTAACACATAGGAAACAGTAGAGTAGAAGAGGGCTCTTCTCTCAAAAGCAGAGTGTGTTTCTTGGAAGGCGAGCTAGTGTTTGTTTCCCAGTCCTAAATGGAGTTGAGTCACATGCAGTTTTTTGTCTTACGAGCAAGAGTTGTTTTCTGGTAAGACGAGTCACTATTGTGCTCCAATTGCCATACACAGTGCAAATAGCACTCGCGTCTGTTCCGAGCAAGTACAGTGTATTGGACTGAAGAGGAGCTACTGTTCTTGTCAGTTTCCTAAGCAGAGTTGAACTAGATATGGCCCGAGTGTAGGAAGCACAGTTCTTTTCTTCTGAGCAAGCTCACTGTTTGGACCCCATAGGAAACACTGTAGAGTAGAAGAGTGCTCTTTTCTCTAAAGCAGAGTGTGTTTCTTCTAAGGTGAGCTCGCGTTTGTTTCCCAGTCCTAAATGCAGTTGAGTCAGATGCAGTTTTTTGTCCTATGAGCAAGAGTTGTTTTCTGGTAAGAAGAGTCACTGTTGCGCTCCAAATGCCATATACAGTGCAAATAGCACTCGCGTCTGTTCCCAGCAAGTACAGTGTATCAGACTGAATAGGAGCTGCTGTTCTTGTCAGTTTCCTAAGCAGACTTGAACTAGATATGGCCGTGTGTGTAGGAAGCACAGTTTTTTTGTTCTGAGCAAGCTCACTGTTCGGAACACATAGGAAACACAGTAGAGTAGAAGAGTACTCTTTTCTCAAAAGCAGAGTGTGTTTTTGTAAGGCGAGCTAGCGTTTGTTTCCCAGTCCTAAATGGAGTTGAGTCACATGCAGTTTTTTGTCCTATGATCAAGAGTTGTTTTCTGGTAAGACGAGTCACTATTGTGCTCCAATTGCCATACACAGTGCAAATAGCACTCGCGTCTGTTCCGAGCAAGTATAGTGTATTGGACTGAAGAGGATCTACTGTTCTTGTCAGGTTCCTAAGCAGAGTTGAACTAGATATGGTCCGTGTGTGTAGGAAGCACAGTTGTTTTGTTCTGAGCAAGCTCACTGTTTAGACCCCATATGAAAGACAGTAGAGTAGAAGAGTGCTCTTTTCTCAAAAGCAGAGTGTGTTTCTCGTAAGGCGAGCTAGCGTTTGTTTCCCAGTCCTAAATGGAGTTGAATCCCATGCAGTTTCTCGTCCTACGAGCAAGAGTTGTTTTCTGGTAAGAAGAGTCACTATTGCGCTGCCATTGCCATACACAGGACAAATAGCACTGTTGTCTGTTCCCAGCAGTACAGTGTATTTTACTGAAGAGGATCTACTGTTCTTGTCAGGTTCCTAAGCAGAATTGACCTAGGTATGGTGGTGTGTGTAGGAAGCACGGTTTTTTTGTTCTGAGCAAGCTCACTGTTCGGACCTCATAGGAAACACAGCAGTTAGAAGAGTGCTCTTTTCTCAAAAGCAGAGTGTGTTTCTTGGAAGGCGAGCTAGTGTTTGTTTCCCAGTACTAAATGGAGTTGAGTCACATGCAGTTTTTTGTCCTATGATCAAGAGTTGTTTTCTGGTAAGACGAGTCACTATTGTGTTCCAATTGCCATACACAGTGCAAATAGCACTCGCGTCTGTTCCCAGCAAGTACAGTGTATCAGACTGAAGAGGAGCTACTGTTCTTGTCACTTTCCTAAGCAGACTTGAACTAGATATGGCCCGTGTGTGTTAGAAGCACAGTTCTTTGTTCTGAGCAAGCTCCCTGTTCTGGCCCTGTAGGAAACACAGTAGAGTAGAAGAGTGCACTTTTCTTAAAAGCAGAGTATGTTTCTTTTAAGGCAAGCTCGCGTTTGTTTCCCAGGCCTAAATGGAGTTGAGTCACATGTAGTTTTTGGTCCTATGAGCAAGAGTTGTTTTCTGGTAAGAAGAGTCACTGTTGCGCTCCAAATGCCATATACAGTGCAAATAGCACTCGCGTCTGATCCCAGCAAGTACAGTGTATCGGACTGAATAGGAGCTACTGTTCTTGTCAGTTTCCTAAGCAGACTTGATCTAGATATGGCCGTGTGTGTAGGAAGCACAGTTTTTTTGTTCTGAGCAAGCTCACTGTTCGGAACACATAGGAAGCACAGTAGAGTAGAAGAGTGCTCTTTTCTCAAAAGCAGAGTGTGTTTTTGGAAGTCGAGCTAGCGTTTGTTTCCCAGTCCTAAATGGAGTTGAGTCACATGCAGTTTATTGTCCTACGAGCAAGAGTTGTTTTCTGGTAAGAAGAGTCACTATTGTGCTCCAATTGCCATACACAGTGCAAATAGCACTCGCGTCTGTTCTGAGCAAGTACAGTGTATTGGACTGAAGAGGAGCTACTGTTCTTGTCAGTTTCCTAAGCAGAGTTGAACTAGATATGGCCCGAGTGTAGGAAGCACAGTTCTTTTCTTCTGAGCAAGCTCACTGTTCTGGCCTTATAGGAAACACAGTAGAGTAGAAGAGTGCTCTTTTCTCTAAAGCAGAGTGTGTTTCTTGTAAGGCGAGCTAGCGTTTGTTTCCCAGTCCTAAATGGAGTGTAATCACATGCAGTTTCTGGTCCTACGAGCAAGAGTTGTTTTATGGTAAGAAGAGTCACTATTGCGCTGCCATTGCCATACACAGGACAAATAGCACTGTTGTCTGTTCCCAGCAGTATAGTGTATTGGACTGAAGAGGATCTACTGTTCTTGTCAGGTTCCTAAGCAGAATTGAACTAGATATGGCCGTGTGTGTAGGAAGCACAGTTCTTTTGTTCTGAGCAAGTTCACTGTTCGGACCTCTTAGGAAACACAATAGAGTAGAAGAGTGCTTTTTTCTCTAAATCAGAGTGTGTTTCTTGTAAGGCGAGTTAGTGTTTGTTTCCCAGTCCTAAGTGGAGTTGAATCACATGCAGTTTCTGGTCCTACGAGCAAGAGTTGTTTTCTGGTAAGAAGAGTCACTATTGTGTTCCCATTGTCATACACAGGGCAAATATCACTCGCGTCTGTTCCCAGCATGTACAGTGTATTGGACTGAAGAGGATCTACTGTTCTTGTCAGGTTCCTAAGCAGAGTTGAACTAGATATGGCCGTGTGTGTAGGAAGCACAGTTCTTTTGTTCTGAGCAAGCTCACTGTTCGGGCCTATAGGAAACACAGTAGAGTAGAAGAGTGCTCTTTTCTCAAAAGCAGAGTGTGTTTCCTGTAAGGCGAGCTAGCGTTTGTTTCCCAGTCCTAAATGGAGTGGAATCACATGCAGTTTCTGGTCCTATGAGCAAGAGTTGTTTTCTGGTAAGGAAAGTCACTATTGCGCTCCCATTGCCATACACAGTGCAAATAGCACATGCGTCTGTTCCCAGCAAGTACAGTGTATCAGACTGAAGAGGAGCTACTCTTCTTGTCACTTTCCTAAGCAGACTTGAACTAGATATGGCCCATGTGTGTTAGAAGCACAGTTCTTATGTTCTGACAAGCTCACTGTTCTGGCTCTATAGGAAACACAGTAGAGTAGAAGAGTGCACTTTTCTTAAAAGCAGAGTGTGTTTCTTGTATGGCGAGCTCGCGTTTGTTTCCCAGTCCTAAATGGAGTTGAGTCACATGTAGTTTTTGGTCCTATGTGCAAGAGTTGTTTTCTGGTAAGAAGAGTCACTGTTGCGCTCCAAATGCCATATACAGTGCAAATAGCACTCGCGTCTGATCCCAGCAAATACAGCATATCGGACTGAATAGGAGCTACAGTTCTTGTCAGTTTCCTAAGCAGAGTTGAACTAAATATGGCCCGAGTGTAGGAAGCACAGTTCTTTTCTTCTGAGCAAGCTCACTGTTCTGGCCCTATAGGAAACACAGTAGAGTAGAAGAGTGCTCTTTTCTCTAAAGCAGAGTGTGTTTCTTGTAAGGCGAGCTAGCGTTTGTTTCCCAGTCCTAAATGGAGTGTAATCACATGCAGTTTCTGGTCCTACGAGCAAGAGTTGTTTTATGGTAAGAAGAGTCACTATTGCGCTGCCATTGCCATACACAGGACTAATGGCACTGTTGTCTGTTCCCAGCAGTATAGTGTATTGGACTGAAGAGGATCTACTGTTCTTGTCAGGTTCCTAAGCAGAATTGAACTAGATATGGCCGTGTGTGTAGGAAGCACAGTTCTTTTGTTCTGAGCAAGTTCACTGTTCGGACCTCTTAGGAAACACAATAGAGTAGAAGAGTGCTTTTTTCTCTAAATCAGAGTGTGTTTCTTGTAAGGCGAGTTAGTGTTTGTTTCCCAGTCCTAAGTGGAGTTGAATCACATGCAGTTTCTGGTCCCAAGAGCAAGAGTTGTTTTCTGGTAAGGAAAGTCACTATTGCGCTCCCATTGCCATACACAGTGCAAATAGCACATGCGTCTGTTCACAGCAAGTACAGTGTATCAGACTGAAGAGGAGCTACTGTTCTTGTCACTTTCCTAAGCAGAGTTGAACTAGATATGGTCCGTGTGTGTTAGAAGCACAGTTCTTATGTTCTGAGCAAGCTCACTGTTCTGGCCCTATAGGAAACACAGTAGAGTAGAAGAGTGCACTTTTCTTAAAAGCAGAGTGTGTTTCTTGCAAGGCGAGCTCGCGTTTGTTTCCCAGTCCTAAATGGAGTTGAGTCACATGTAGTTTTTGGTCCTATGAGCAAGAGTTGTTTTCTGGTAAGAAGAGTCAATGTTGCGCTCAAAATGCCATATACAGTACAAATAGCACTCGTGTCTGTTCCCAGCAAGTACAGTGAATCGGACTGAATAGGAGCTACTGTTCTTGTCAGGTTCCTAAGCAGACTTGAACTAGATATGGCCGTGTGTGTAGGAAGCACAGTTTTTTTGTTCTGAGGAAGCTCACTGTTCGGAACACATAGGAAACACAGTAGAGTAGAAGAGTGCTCTTTTCTCAAAAGCAGAGTGTGTTTCATGTAAGGCGAGCTAGCATTTGTTTCCCAGTCCTAAATGGAGTTGAATCACATGCAGTTTCTGTTCCTACGAGCAAGAGTTGTTTTCTGGTAAGGAAAGTCACTATTGCGCTCCCATTGCCATACACAGTGCAAATAGCCCTCCCGTCTGTTCCCAGCAAGTACAGTGTATCGGACTGAAGAGGATCTACTGTTCTTGTCAGGTTCCTAAGCAGACTTGAACTAGATGTGGCCGTGTTTGTAGGAAGCACAGTTTTTTTATTCTGAGCAAGCTCACTGTTCGGAACACATATGAAACAGTAGAGTAGAAGAGTGCTCTTTTCTCAAAAGCAGAGTGTGTTTCTTGGAAGGCGAGCTAGTGTTTGTTTCCCAGTCCTAAATCGAGTTGAGTCACATGCAGTTTTTTGTCCTACGAGCAAGATTTGTTTTCTGGTAATACGAGTCACTATTGTGCTCCAATTGCCATACACAGTGCAAATAGCACTCGCGTCTGTTCTGAGCAAGTACAGTGTATTGGACTGAAGAGGAGCTACTGTTCTTGTCAGTTTCCTAAGCAGAGTTGAACTAGATATGGCCCGTGTGTGTAGGAAGCACAGTTCTTATGTTCTGAGCAAGCTCACTGTTCTGGCCCTATAGGAAACACAGTAGAGTAGAAGAGTGCACTTTTCTTAAAAGCAGAGTGTGTTTCTTGTAAGGCGAGCTCGCGTTTGTTTCCCAGTCCTAAATGGAGTTGAGTCACATGCAGTTTTTGGTCCTACGAGCAAGAGTTGTTTTCTGGTAAGAAGAGTCACTGTTGCGCTCCAAATGTCATATACAGTGCAAATAGCACTCGCGTCTGTTCCCAGCAAGTACAGTGTATCGAACTGAATAGGAGCTACTGTTCTTGTCAGTTTCCTAAGCAGACTTGAACCAGATATGGCCGTGTGTGTAGGAAGCACAGTTTTTTTGTTCTGAGCAAGCTCACTGTTCGGAACACATACGAAGCACAGTAGAGTAGAAGAGTGCTCTTTTCTCAAAAGCAGAGTGTGTTTTTGGAAGGCGAGCTAGCGTTTGTTTCCCAGTCTTAAATGGAGTTGAGTCACATGCAGTTTTTTGTCCTACGAGCAAGAGTTGTTTTCTGGTAAGACGATTCACTCTTGTGCTCCAATTGCCATACACAGTGCAAATAGCACTCACGTTTGTTCCGAGCAAGTACAGGGTATTGGACGAAAGAGGATCTACTGTTCTTGTCAGGTTCCTAATCAGACTTGAACTAGATATGGCCGTGTGTGTAGGAAGCACAGTTTTTTTGTTCTGAGCAAGCTCACTGTTCGGACCCCATAGGTTACACAGTAGAGTAGAAGAGTGCTCTTTTCTCAAAAGCAGAGTGTGTTTCATGTAAGGCGAGCTAGCATTTGTTTCCCAGTCCTAAATGGAGTTGAATCACATGCAGTTTCTGTTCCTACGAGCAAGAGTTGTTTTCTGGTAAGGAAAGTCACTATTGCGCTCCCATTGCCATACACAGTGCAAATAGCCCTCCCGTCTGTTCCCAGCAAGTACAGTGTATCGGACTGAAGAGGATCTACTGTTCTTGTCAGGTTCCTAAGCAGACTTGAACTAGATGTGGCCGTGTTTGTAGGAAGCACAGTTTTTTTATTCTGAGCAAGCTCACTGTTCGGAACACATATGAAACAGTAGAGTAGAAGAGTGCTCTTTTCTCAAAAGCAGAGTGTGTTTCTTGGAAGGCAAGCTAGTGTTTGTTTCCCAGTCCTAAATCGAGTTGAGTCACATGCAGTTTTTTGTCCTACTAGCAAGAGTTGTTTTCTGGTAAGACGAGTCACTATTGTGCTCCAATTGCCATACACAGTGCAAATAGCACTCGCGTCTGTTCTGAGCAAGTACAGTGTATTGGACAGAAGAGGAGCTACTGTTCTTGTCAGTTTCCTAAGCAGAGTTGAACTAGATATGGCCCGTGTGTGTAGGAAGCTCAGTTCTTTTCTTCTGAGCAAGCTCACTGTTCTGGCCCTATAGGAAACACAGTAGAGTAGAAGAGTGCTCTTTTCTCTAAAGCAGATAGTGTTTCTTGTAAGGCGAGCTAGCGTTTGTTTCCCAGTCCTAAATGGAGTGTAATCACATGCAGTTTCTGGTCCTACGAGCAAGAGTTGTTTTCTGGTAAGAAGAGTCACTATTTTGCTCCCATTGTCATACACAGGGCAAATAGCACACGCGTCTGTTCCCAGCATGTACAGTGTATTGGACTGAAGAGGATCTACTGTCCTTGTCAGGTTCCTAAGCAGAGTTGAACTAGATATGGCCGTGTGTGTAGGAAGCACAGTTCTTTTGTTCTGAGAAAGCTCACTGTTCTGGCCCTATAGGAAACACAGTAGAGTAGAAGAGTGCACTTTTCTTAAAAGCAGAGTGTGTTTCTTGTAAGGCGAGCTCGCATTTGTTTCCCAGTCCTAAATGGAGTTGAGTCACATGCAGTTTCTGGTCCTACGAGCAAGAGTTGTTTTCTGGTAAGAAGAGTCACTGTTGCGCTCCAAATGTCATATACAGTGCAAATAGCACTCGCGTCTGTTCCCAGCAAGTACAGTGTATCGGACTGAATAGGAGCTACTGTTCTTGTCAGTTTCCTAAGCAGACTTGAACTAGATATGGCCGTGTGTGTAGGAAGCACAGTTTTTTTGTTCTGAGCAAGCTCACTGTTCGGAACACATAGGAAACACAGTAGAGTAGAAGAGTGCTCTTTTCTCAAAAGCAGAGTGTGTTTTTGGAAGGCGAGCTAGCGTTTGTTTCCCAGTCTTAAATGGAGTTGAGTCACATGCAGTTTTTTGTCCTACAAGCAAGAGTTGTTTTCTGGTAAGACGATTCACTCTCGCGTTTGTTCCGAGCAAGTACAGTGTATTGGACTAAAGAGGAGCTACTGTTCTTGTCAGTTTCCTAAGCAGAGTTGAACTAGATATGGCCCGTGTATGTAGGAAGCACAGTTTTTTTTTCTGAGCAACCTCACTGTTTGGACTCCATAGGAAACACAGTAGAGTACAAGAGTGCTCTTTTCTCAAAAGCAGAGTGTGTTTCATGTAAGGCGAGCTAGCATTTGTTTCCCAGTCCTAAATGGAGTTGAATCACATGCAGTTTCTGGTCCTACGAGCAAGAGTTGTTTTCTGGTAAGGAAAGTCACTATTGCGCTCCCATTGCCATACACAGTGCAAATAGCCCTACCGTCTGTTCCCAGCAAGTACAGTGTATTGGACTGAAGAGGATCTACTGTTCTTGTCACGTTCCTAAGCAGACTTGAACTAGATGTGGCCGTGTTTGTAGGAAGCACAGTTTTTTTGTTCTGAGCAAGCTCACTGTTCGTAACACATAGGAAACAGTAGAGTAGAAGAGGGCTCTTCTCTCAAAAGCAGAGTGTGTTTCTTGGAAGGCGAGCTAGTGTTTGTTTCCCAGTCCTAAATGGAGTTGAGTCACATGCAGTTTTTTCTCTTACGAGCAAGAGTTGTTTTCTGGTAAGACGAGTCACTATTGTGCTCCAATTGCCATACACAGTGCAAATAGCACTCGCGTCTGTTCCGAGCAAGTACAGTGTATTGGACTGAAGAGGAGCTACTGTTCTTGTCAGTTTCCTAAGCAGAGTTGAACTAGATATGGCCCGAGTGTAGGAAGCACAGTTCTTTTCTTCTGAGCAAGCTCACTGTTTGGACCCCATAGGAAACACTGTAGAGTAGAAGAGTGCTCTTTTCTCTAAAGCAGAGTGTGTTTCTTCTAAGGTGAGCTCGCGTTTGTTTCCCAGTCCTAAATGCAGTTGAGTCAGATGCAGTTTTTTGTCCTATGAGCAAGAGTTGTTTTCTGGTAAGAAGAGTCACTGTTGCGCTCCAAATGCCATATACAGTGCAAATAGCACTCGCGTCTGTTCCCAGCAAGTACAGTGTATCAGACTGAATAGGAGCTGCTGTTCTTGTCAGTTTCCTAAGCAGACTTGAACTAGATATGGCCGTGTGTGTAGGAAGCACAGTTTTTTTGTTCTGAGCAAGCTCACTGTTCGGAACACATAGGAAACACAGTAGAGTAGAAGAGTACTCTTTTCTCAAAAGCAGAGTGTGTTTTTGTAAGGCGAGCTAGCGTTTGTTTCCCAGTCCTAAATGGAGTTGAGTCACATGCAGTTTTTTGTCCTATGATCAAGAGTTGTTTTCTGGTAAGACGAGTCACTATTGTGCTCCAATTGCCATACACAGTGCAAATAGCACTCGCGTCTGTTCCGAGCAAGTATAGTGTATTGGACTGAAGAGGATCTACTGTTCTTGTCAGGTTCCTAAGCAGAGTTGAACTAGATATGGTCCGTGTGTGTAGGAAGCACAGTTGTTTTGTTCTGAGCAAGCTCACTGTTTAGACCCCATATGAAAGACAGTAGAGTAGAAGAGTGCTCTTTTCTCAAAAGCAGAGTGTGTTTCTCGTAAGGCGAGCTAGCGTTTGTTTCCCAGTCCTAAATGGAGTTGAATCCCATGCAGTTTCTCGTCCTACGAGCAAGAGTAGTTTTCTGGTAAGAAGAGTCACTATTGCGCTGCCATTGCCATACACAGGACAAATAGCACTGTTGTCTGTTCCCAGCAGTACAGTGTATTTTACTGAAGAGGGTCTACTGTTCTTGTCAGGTTCCTAAGCAGAATTGACCTAGGTATGGTGGTGTGTGTAGGAAGCACGGTTTTTTTGTTCTGAGCAAGCTCACTGTTCGGACCTCATAGGAAACACAGCAGTTAGAAGAGTGCTCTTTTCTCAAAAGCAGAGTGTGTTTCTTGGAAGGCGAGCTAGTGTTTGTTTCCCAGTACTAAATGGAGTTGAGTCACATGCAGTTTTTTGTCCTATGATCAAGAGTTGTTTTCTGGTAAGACGAGTCACTATTGTGTTCCAATTGCCATACACAGTGCAAATAGCACTCGCGTCTGTTCCCAGCAAGTACAGTGTATCGGACTGAAGAGGAGCTACTGTTCTTGTCAGTTTCCTCAGCAGAGTTGAACTAAATATGGCCGTGTGTGTAGGAAGCACAGTTCTTTTGTTCTGAGCAAGCTCACTGTTCTGGCCCTATAGGAAACACAGTAGAGTAGAAGAGTGCTCTTTTCTCTAAAGCAGATTGTGTTTCTTGTAAGGCAAGCTAGCATTTTTTTCCCAGTCCTAAATGGAGTTGAATCCCATGCAGTTTCTGGTCCTACGACCAAGAGTTGTTTTCTGGTAAGGAAAGTCACTATTGCGCTCCCATTGCCATACACAGTGCAAATAGCACTCAGGTCTGATCCCAGCAAGTACAGTGTATCGGACTGAAGAGGAGCTACTGTTCTTCTCAGTTTCCTAAGCAGAGGTGAACGAGATATGTCCCGCGTGTGTAGAAAGCACAGTTCTTTTTTTCTGAGCAAGCTCACTGTTTGGACCCCATAGGAAACACAGTAGAGTAGAAGAGTGCTCTTTTCTCAAAAGAAGAGTGTGTTTCTTGTAGGGCGAGCTAGCGTTTGTTTCCCAGTCCTAAATGGAGTTGAATCACATGCAGTTTCTGGTCCTGCAAGCAAGAGTTGTTTTCTGGTAAGAAGAGTCACTATTGCGCTGCCATTGCCATACACAGGACAAATAGCACTGGCGTCTTTTCCCAGCAAGTACAGTGTATTGGATGGAAGAGGATCTACTGTTCTTGTCAGGTTCCTAAGCAGACTTGAACTAGATATGGCCGTGTGTGTAGGAAGCACAGTTCTTTTGTTCTGAGCAAGCTTACTGTTCGGAACCCATAGGAAACACAGTAGAGTAGAAGAGTGCTCTTTTCTCAAAAGCAGAGTGTGTTTCTTGGAAGGCGAGCTAGCGTTTGTTTCCCAGTCCTAAATGGAGTTGAGTCACATGCAGTTTTTTGTCCTACGAGCAAGAGTTGTTTTCTGGTAAGACGAGTCACTATTGGAGCTCCAATAGCCATACACAGTGCAAATAGCAGTCCCGTCTGTTCCCAGGAAATACAGTGTATCAGACTGAAGAGGAGCTACTGTTCTTGTCAGTTTCCTAAGCAGAGTTGAACTAGATATGGCCCGAGTGTAGTAAGCACAGTTCTTTTGTTCTGAGCAAGCTCACTGTTCTGGCCCTATAGGAAACACAGTAGAGTAGAAGAGTGCTCTTTTATCTAAAGCAGAGTGTGTTTCTTGTAAGGCGAGCTAGCGTTTGTTTCGCAGTTCTAAATGGAGTTGAATCACATGCAGTTTCTGGTCGTACGAGCAAGAGTTGTTTTATGGTAAGAAGAGTCACTATTGCCCTGCCATTGCCATACACAGGACAAATAGCACTGTTGTCTGTTCCCAGCAGTACAGTGTATTGGACTGAATAGGATCTACTGTTCTTGTCAGGTTCCTAAGCAGAGTTGAACTAGATATGGCCGTGTGTGTAGAAAGCACGGTTCTTTTGTTCTGAGCATGCTCACTGTTCTGGCCCTATAGGAAACACAGTAGAGTAGAAGAGTGCTCTTTTCTCAAAAGCAGATTGTGTTTCTTGTAAGGCGGGCTAGCGTTTGTTTCCCAGTTCCATATGGAGTTGAATCACATGCAGGTTCTGGTCCTACGAGCAAGAGTTGTTTTTTGGTAAGGAAAGTCACTATTGCGCTCCCATTGCCATACACAGTGCAAATAGCACTGGCATCTGTTCCCAGCAAGTACAGTGTATTGGACTGAAGAGGAGCTACTGTTCTTGTCAGTTTCCTAAGCACAGTTGATCGAGATATGTCCCGCGTGTGTAGGAAGCACATTTCTTTTGTTCTGAGCAAGCTCACTGTGTGGACCCCATAGGAAACACAGTAGAGTAGAAGAGTGCTCTTTTCTCAAAAGCAGAGTGTGTTTCTCGTAAGGCGAGCTATCGTTTTTTTCCCAGTCTTAAATGGAGTTGAATCACATGCAGTTTCTGGTCCTACAAGCAAGAGCTGTTTTCTGGTAAGAGTCACTATTGCGCTGTCATTGCAATACACAGGACAAATAGCACTGGCGTCTTTTCCCAGCAAGTACAGTGTATTGGACGAAAGAGGATCTACTGTTCTTGTCAGGTTCCTAATCAGACTTGAACTAGATATGGCCGTGTGTGTAGGAAGCACAGTTTTTTTGTTCTGAGCAAGCTCACTGTTCGTACCCCATAGGAAACACAGTAGAGTAGAAGAGTGCTCTTTTCTCAAAAGCAGAGTGTGTTTCATGGAAGGCAAGCTAGCATTTGTTTCTCAGTCCTAAATGGAGTTTAGTCATATGCAGTTTCTGGTCCTACGAGCAAGAGTTGTTTTCTGGTAAGGAAAGTCACTATTGTGCTCCCATTGCCATCCACAGTGCAAATAGCACTGGCGTCTGTTCCCAGCAAGTACAGTGTATCGGAGTGAAGAGGATCTACTGTTCTTGTCAGTTTCCTAAGCAGAGTTGAACTAGATATGGGCCGTGTGTGTAGGAAGCACAGTTTTTTTTTTCTGAGCAAGCTCAATGTTCTGGCCCTATAGGAAACACAGTAGAGTAGAAGAGTGCTCTTTTCTCTAAAGCAGAGTGTGTTTCTTGTAAGGCGAGCTATCGGTTGTTTCCCAGTCCTAAATGGAGTTGAATCACATGCAGTTTCTGTTCCTACGAGCAAGAGTTGTTTTATGGTAAGAAGAGTCACTATTGTGCTCCAATTGCCATATACAGGACAAAGAGCACTGGCGTCTGTTCCCAGCAAGTACAGTGTATCAGACTGAAGAGGAGCTACTGTTCTTGTCAGTTTCCTAAGCAGAGTTGAACTAGATATGGCCGTGTGTGTAGGAAGCACAGTTCTTATGTTCTGAGCAAGCTCACTGTTCTGGCCCTATAGGAAACACTGTAGAGTAGAAGAGTGCACTTTTCTTAAAAGCAGAGTGTGTTTCTTGTAAGGCGAGCTCGTGTTTGTTTCCCAGTTCTAAATGGAGTTGAGTCACATGCAGTTTTTGGTCCTACGAGCAAGAGTTGTTTTCTGGTAAGAAGAGTCACTGTTGCGCTCCAAATGTCATATACAGTGCAAATAGCACTCGCGTCTGTTCCCAGCAAGTACAGTGAATCGGACTGAATAGGAGCTACTGTTCTTGTCAGGTTCCTAAGCAGACTTGAACTAGATATGGCCGTGTGTGTAGGAAGCACAGTTTTTTTGTTCTGAGCAAGCTCACTGTTCGGAACACATAGGAAACACAGTAGAGTAGAAGAGTGCTCTTTTCTCAAAAGCAGAGTGTGTTTCATGTAAGGCGAGCTAGCATTTGTTTCCCAGTCCTAAATGGAGTTGAATCACATGCAGTTTCTGTTCCTACGAGCAAGAGTTGTTTTCTGGTAAGGAAAGTCACTATTGCGCTCCCATTGCCATACACAGTGCAAATAGCACTGGCGTCTGTTCCCAGCAAGTACATTGTATCGGACTGAAGAGGAGCTACTGTTCTTGTCAGTTTCCTAAGCAGAGTGGAACTAGTTATGGCCCGTGTGTAGGAAGCACAGCTCTTTTGTTCTGAGCAAGCTCACTGTTCTGGCCCTATATGAAACACAGTAGAGTAGAAGAGTCCTCTTTTCTCTAAAGCAGAGTGTGTTTCTTGTAAGGCGAGCTCGCGTTTGTTTCCCAGTCCTAAATGGAGTTGAATCACATGCAGTTTCTAGTCCTACGAGCAAGAGTTGTTTTATGTTAAGAAGAGTCACTTTTGTGCTGCCATTGCCATACACAGGACAAATAGCACTGGCGTCTGTTCCCAGCAAGTACAGTGTATTGGACTTAAAGGATCTACTGTTCTTGTCAGGTTCCTAAGATAAATTGAACTACATATGGCTGTGTGTGTAGGAAGCACAGTTCTTTTGTTCTGAGCAAGGTCAGTGTTCGGACTCCATAGGAAACACAGTAGAGTAGATGAGTGCTCTTTTCTCAAAAGCAGAGTGTGTTTCTTGTAAGGCGAGCTATCGTTTGTTTCCCAGTCCTATATGGAGTTGAGTCACATGCAGTTTTTTGTCCTACGAGCAAGAGTTGTTTTCTGGTATGACGAGTCACTATTTTGCTCTAATTGCCATACACAGTGCAAATAGCACTCGCGTCTCTTCCCCGCAAGTACAGTGTATTGGACTGAAAAGGAGCTACTGTTCTTGTCAGTTTCCTAAGCAGAGTTGAACTAGAAATGGCCCTTGTGTGTAGGAAGCACAGTTCTTTTGTTCTGAGCAAGCTCACTGTTCGGACCCCATAGGAAACACAGTAGAGTAGAAGAGTGCTCTTTTCTCAAAAGCAGAGTGTGTTTCATGTAAGGCGAGCTAGCATTTGTTTCCCAGACCTAAATGGAGTTGAATCACATGCAGTTTCTGGTCCAATGCGCAAGAGTTGTTTTATGATAAAGAAAGTCACTATTGTGTTCCCATTGCCCTACACAAGGCAAATAGCACTCGCGTCTTTTCCCAGCAAGTACAGTGTATTGGACTGAATAGGAGCTACTGTTCTTGTCAGTTTCCTAAGCAGACTTGAACTAGATATGGCCGTGTGTGTAGGAAGCACAGTTTTTTTGTTCTGAGCAAGCTCACTGTTCGGAACACATAGGAAACACAGTAGAGTAGAAGAGTGCTCTTTTCTCAAAAGCAGAGTGTGTTTTTGGAAGGCGAGCTAGCGTTTGTTTCCCAGTCTTAAATGGAGTTGAGTCACATGCAGTTTTTTGTCCTACAAGCAAGAGTTGTTTTCTGGTAAGACGATTCACTCTCGCGTTTGTTCCGAGCAAGTACAGTGTATTGGACTAAAGAGGAGCTACTGTTCTTGTCAGTTTCCTAAGCAGAGTTGAACTAGATATGGCCCGTGTATGTAGGAAGCACAGTTTTTTTTTCTGAGCAACCTCACTGTTTGGACTCCATAGGAAACACAGTAGAGTACAAGAGTGCTCTTTTCTCAAAAGCAGAGTGTGTTTCATGTAAGGCGAGCTAGCATTTGTTTCCCAGTCCTAAATGGAGTTGAATCACATGCAGTTTCTGGTCCTACGAGCAAGAGTTGTTTTCTGGTAAGGAAAGTCACTATTGCGCTCCCATTGCCATACACAGTGCAAATAGCCCTACCGTCTGTTCCCAGCAAGTACAGTGTATTGGACTGAAGAGGATCTACTGTTCTTGTCACGTTCCTAAGCAGACTTGAACTAGATGTGGCCGTGTTTGTAGGAAGCACAGTTTTTTTGTTCTGAGCAAGCTCACTGTTCGTAACACATAGGAAACAGTAGAGTAGAAGAGGGCTCTTCTCTCAAAAGCAGAGTGTGTTTCTTGGAAGGCGAGCTAGTGTTTGTTTCCCAGTCCTAAATGGAGTTGAGTCACATGCAGTTTTTTCTCTTACGAGCAAGAGTTGTTTTCTGGTAAGACGAGTCACTATTGTGCTCCAATTGCCATACACAGTGCAAATAGCACTCGCGTCTGTTCCGAGCAAGTACAGTGTATTGGACTGAAGAGGAGCTACTGTTCTTGTCAGTTTCCTAAGCAGAGTTGAACTAGATATGGCCCGAGTGTAGGAAGCACAGTTCTTTTCTTCTGAGCAAGCTCACTGTTTGGACCCCATAGGAAACACTGTAGAGTAGAAGAGTGCTCTTTTCTCTAAAGCAGAGTGTGTTTCTTCTAAGGTGAGCTCGCGTTTGTTTCCCAGTCCTAAATGCAGTTGAGTCAGATGCAGTTTTTTGTCCTATGAGCAAGAGTTGTTTTCTGGTAAGAAGAGTCACTGTTGCGCTCCAAATGCCATATACAGTGCAAATAGCACTCGCGTCTGTTCCCAGCAAGTACAGTGTATCAGACTGAATAGGAGCTGCTGTTCTTGTCAGTTTCCTAAGCAGACTTGAACTAGATATGGCCGTGTGTGTAGGAAGCACAGTTTTTTTGTTCTGAGCAAGCTCACTGTTCGGAACACATAGGAAACACAGTAGAGTAGAAGAGTACTCTTTTCTCAAAAGCAGAGTGTGTTTTTGTAAGGCGAGCTAGCGTTTGTTTCCCAGTCCTAAATGGAGTTGAGTCACATGCAGTTTTTTGTCCTATGATCAAGAGTTGTTTTCTGGTAAGACGAGTCACTATTGTGCTCCAATTGCCATACACAGTGCAAATAGCACTCGCGTCTGTTCCGAGCAAGTATAGTGTATTGGACTGAAGAGGATCTACTGTTCTTGTCAGGTTCCTAAGCAGAGTTGAACTAGATATGGTCCGTGTGTGTAGGAAGCACAGTTGTTTTGTTCTGAGCAAGCTCACTGTTTAGACCCCATATGAAAGACAGTAGAGTAGAAGAGTGCTCTTTTCTCAAAAGCAGAGTGTGTTTCTCGTAAGGCGAGCTAGCGTTTGTTTCCCAGTCCTAAATGGAGTTGAATCCCATGCAGTTTCTCGTCCTACGAGCAAGAGTAGTTTTCTGGTAAGAAGAGTCACTATTGCGCTGCCATTGCCATACACAGGACAAATAGCACTGTTGTCTGTTCCCAGCAGTACAGTGTATTTTACTGAAGAGGGTCTACTGTTCTTGTCAGGTTCCTAAGCAGAATTGACCTAGGTATGGTGGTGTGTGTAGGAAGCACGGTTTTTTTGTTCTGAGCAAGCTCACTGTTCGGACCTCATAGGAAACACAGCAGTTAGAAGAGTGCTCTTTTCTCAAAAGCAGAGTGTGTTTCTTGGAAGGCGAGCTAGTGTTTGTTTCCCAGTACTAAATGGAGTTGAGTCACATGCAGTTTTTTGTCCTATGATCAAGAGTTGTTTTCTGGTAAGACGAGTCACTATTGTGTTCCAATTGCCATACACAGTGCAAATAGCACTCGCGTCTGTTCCCAGCAAGTACAGTGTATCGGACTGAAGAGGAGCTACTGTTCTTGTCAGTTTCCTCAGCAGAGTTGAACTAAATATGGCCGTGTGTGTAGGAAGCACAGTTCTTTTGTTCTGAGCAAGCTCACTGTTCTGGCCCTATAGGAAACACAGTAGAGTAGAAGAGTGCTCTTTTCTCTAAAGCAGATTGTGTTTCTTGTAAGGCAAGCTAGCATTTTTTTCCCAGTCCTAAATGGAGTTGAATCCCATGCAGTTTCTGGTCCTACGACCAAGAGTTGTTTTCTGGTAAGGAAAGTCACTATTGCGCTCCCATTGCCATACACAGTGCAAATAGCACTCAGGTCTGATCCCAGCAAGTACAGTGTATCGGACTGAAGAGGAGCTACTGTTCTTCTCAGTTTCCTAAGCAGAGGTGAACGAGATATGTCCCGCGTGTGTAGAAAGCACAGTTCTTTTTTTCTGAGCAAGCTCACTGTTTGGACCCCATAGGAAACACAGTAGAGTAGAAGAGTGCTCTTTTCTCAAAAGAAGAGTGTGTTTCTTGTAGGGCGAGCTAGCGTTTGTTTCCCAGTCCTAAATGGAGTTGAATCACATGCAGTTTCTGGTCCTGCAAGCAAGAGTTGTTTTCTGGTAAGAAGAGTCACTATTGCGCTGCCATTGCCATACACAGGACAAATAGCACTGGCGTCTTTTCCCAGCAAGTACAGTGTATTGGATGGAAGAGGATCTACTGTTCTTGTCAGGTTCCTAAGCAGACTTGAACTAGATATGGCCGTGTGTGTAGGAAGCACAGTTCTTTTGTTCTGAGCAAGCTTACTGTTCGGAACCCATAGGAAACACAGTAGAGTAGAAGAGTGCTCTTTTCTCAAAAGCAGAGTGTGTTTCTTGGAAGGCGAGCTAGCGTTTGTTTCCCAGTCCTAAATGGAGTTGAGTCACATGCAGTTTTTTGTCCTACGAGCAAGAGTTGTTTTCTGGTAAGACGAGTCACTATTGGAGCTCCAATAGCCATACACAGTGCAAATAGCAGTCCCGTCTGTTCCCAGGAAATACAGTGTATCAGACTGAAGAGGAGCTACTGTTCTTGTCAGTTTCCTAAGCAGAGTTGAACTAGATATGGCCCGAGTGTAGTAAGCACAGTTCTTTTGTTCTGAGCAAGCTCACTGTTCTGGCCCTATAGGAAACACAGTAGAGTAGAAGAGTGCTCTTTTATCTAAAGCAGAGTGTGTTTCTTGTAAGGCGAGCTAGCGTTTGTTTCACAGTTCTAAATGGAGTTGAATCACATGCAGTTTCTGGTCGTACGAGCAAGAGTTGTTTTATGGTAAGAAGAGTCACTATTGCCCTGCCATTGCCATACACAGGACAAATAGCACTGTTGTCTGTTCCCAGCAGTACAGTGTATTGGACTGAATAGGATCTACTGTTCTTGTCAGGTTCCTAAGCAGAGTTGAACTAGATATGGCCGTGTGTGTAGAAAGCACGGTTCTTTTGTTCTGAGCATGCTCACTGTTCTGGCCCTATAGGAAACACAGTAGAGTAGAAGAGTGCTCTTTTCTCAAAAGCAGATTGTGTTTCTTGTAAGGCGGGCTAGCGTTTGTTTCCCAGTTCCATATGGAGTTGAATCACATGCAGGTTCTGGTCCTACGAGCAAGAGTTGTTTTTTGGTAAGGAAAGTCACTATTGCGCTCCCATTGCCATACACAGTGCAAATAGCACTGGCATCTGTTCCCAGCAAGTACAGTGTATTGGACTGAAGAGGAGCTACTGTTCTTGTCAGTTTCCTAAGCACAGTTGATCGAGATATGTCCCGCGTGTGTAGGAAGCACATTTCTTTTGTTCTGAGCAAGCTCACTGTGTGGACCCCATAGGAAACACAGTAGAGTAGAAGAGTGCTCTTTTCTCAAAAGCAGAGTGTGTTTCTCGTAAGGCGAGCTATCGTTTTTTTCCCAGTCTTAAATGGAGTTGAATCACATGCAGTTTCTGGTCCTACAAGCAAGAGCTGTTTTCTGGTAAGAGTCACTATTGCGCTGTCATTGCAATACACAGGACAAATAGCACTGGCGTCTTTTCCCAGCAAGTACAGTGTATTGGACGAAAGAGGATCTACTGTTCTTGTCAGGTTCCTAATCAGACTTGAACTAGATATGGCCGTGTGTGTAGGAAGCACAGTTTTTTTGTTCTGAGCAAGCTCACTGTTCGTACCCCATAGGAAACACAGTAGAGTAGAAGAGTGCTCTTTTCTCAAAAGCAGAGTGTGTTTCATGGAAGGCAAGCTAGCATTTGTTTCTCAGTCCTAAATGGAGTTTAGTCATATGCAGTTTCTGGTCCTACGAGCAAGAGTTGTTTTCTGGTAAGGAAAGTCACTATTGTGCTCCCATTGCCATCCACAGTGCAAATAGCACTGGCGTCTGTTCCCAGCAAGTACAGTGTATCGGAGTGAAGAGGATCTACTGTTCTTGTCAGTTTCCTAAGCAGAGTTGAACTAGATATGGGCCGTGTGTGTAGGAAGCACAGTTTTTTTTTTCTGAGCAAGCTCAATGTTCTGGCCCTATAGGAAACACAGTAGAGTAGAAGAGTGCTCTTTTCTCTAAAGCAGAGTGTGTTTCTTGTAAGGCGAGCTATCGGTTGTTTCCCAGTCCTAAATGGAGTTGAATCACATGCAGTTTCTGTTCCTACGAGCAAGAGTTGTTTTATGGTAAGAAGAGTCACTATTGTGCTCCAATTGCCATATACAGGACAAAGAGCACTGGCGTCTGTTCCCAGCAAGTACAGTGTATCAGACTGAAGAGGAGGTACTGTTCTTGTCAGTTTCCTAAGCAGAGTTGAACTAGATATGGCCGTGTGTGTAGGAAGCACAGTTCTTATGTTCTGAGCAAGCTCACTGTTCTGGCCCTATAGGAAACACTGTAGAGTAGAAGAGTGCACTTTTCTTAAAAGCAGAGTGTGTTTCTTGTAAGGCGAGCTCGTGTTTGTTTCCCAGTTCTAAATGGAGTTGAGTCACATGCAGTTTTTGGTCCTACGAGCAAGAGTTGTTTTCTGGTAAGAAGAGTCACTGTTGCGCTCCAAATGTCATATACAGTGCAAATAGCACTCGCGTCTGTTCCCAGCAAGTACAGTGAATCGGACTGAATAGGAGCTACTGTTCTTGTCAGGTTCCTAAGCAGACTTGAACTAGATATGGCCGTGTGTGTAGGAAGCACAGTTTTTTTGTTCTGAGCAAGCTCACTGTTCGGAACACATAGGAAACACAGTAGAGTAGAAGAGTGCTCTTTTCTCAAAAGCAGAGTGTGTTTCATGTAAGGCGAGCTAGCATTTGTTTCCCAGTCCTAAATGGAGTTGAATCACATGCAGTTTCTGTTCCTACGAGCAAGAGTTGTTTTCTGGTAAGGAAAGTCACTATTGCGCTCCCATTGCCATACACAGTGCAAATAGCACTGGCGTCTGTTCCCAGCAAGTACATTGTATCGGACTGAAGAGGAGCTACTGTTCTTGTCAGTTTCCTAAGCAGAGTGGAACTAGTTATGGCCCGTGTGTAGGAAGCACAGCTCTTTTGTTCTGAGCAAGCTCACTGTTCTGGCCCTATATGAAACACAGTAGAGTAGAAGAGTCCTCTTTTCTCTAAAGCAGAGTGTGTTTCTTGTAAGGCGAGCTCGCGTTTGTTTCCCAGTCCTAAATGGAGTTGAATCACATGCAGTTTCTAGTCCTACGAGCAAGAGTTGTTTTATGTTAAGAAGAGTCACTTTTGTGCTGCCATTGCCATACACAGGACAAATAGCACTGGCGTCTGTTCCCAGCAAGTACAGTGTATTGGACTTAAAGGATCTACTGTTCTTGTCAGGTTCCTAAGATAAATTGAACTACATATGGCTGTGTGTGTAGGAAGCACAGTTCTTTTGTTCTGAGCAAGGTCAGTGTTCGGACTCCATAGGAAACACAGTAGAGTAGATGAGTGCTCTTTTCTCAAAAGCAGAGTGTGTTTCTTGTAAGGCGAGCTATCGTTTGTTTCCCAGTCCTATATGGAGTTGAGTCACATGCAGTTTTTTGTCCTACGAGCAAGAGTTGTTTTCTGGTATGACGAGTCACTATTTTGCTCTAATTGCCATACACAGTGCAAATAGCACTCGCGTCTCTTCCCCGCAAGTACAGTGTATTGGACTGAAAAGGAGCTACTGTTCTTGTCAGTTTCCTAAGCAGAGTTGAACTAGAAATGGCCCTTGTGTGTAGGAAGCACAGTTCTTTTGTTCTGAGCAAGCTCACTGTTCGGACCCCATAGGAAACACAGTAGAGTAGAAGAGTGCTCTTTTCTCAAAAGCAGAGTGTGTTTCATGTAAGGCGAGCTAGCATTTGTTTCCCAGACCTAAATGGAGTTGAATCACATGCAGTTTCTGGTCCAATGCGCAAGAGTTGTTTTATGATAAAGAAAGTCACTATTGTGTTCCCATTGCCCTACACAAGGCAAATAGCACTCGCGTCTTTTCCCAGCAAGTACAGTGTATTGGACTGAATAGGAGCTACTGTTCTTGTAAGTTTACTAAGCACAGTTGAACTAGATATGGTCCGTGTGTGTAGGAAGCACAGTTCTTTTGTTCTGAGGAAGCTCACTGTTTGGACCCCATAGGAAACACAGTAGAGTAGAAGAGTGCTCTTTTCTCTAAAGCAGAGTGTGTTTCTTGTAAGGCGAGCTACCGTTTGTTTCCCAGTCCTAAATGGAGTTGAATCACATGCAGTTTCTGGTCCTATGAGCAAGAGTTGTTTTCTGGTAAAGAAAGTCACTATTGCGCTCCCATTGCCATACACAGTGCAAATAGCCCTCGCATCTGTTCCCAGCAAGTACAGAGTATTGGACTGAAGAGGAGCTACTGTTCTTCTCAGTTTCCTAAGCAGAGTTGAACTAGATATGGCCCATGTGTGTAGGAAGCACACTTCTTTTTTTCTGAGCAAGCTCACTGTTCTGGCCCTATTGGAAACACAGTAGAGTAGAAGAGGGCTCTTTTCTCAAAAGCAGAGTGTGTTTCTTGTAAAGCGAGCTAGAGTTTGTTTCCCAGGCCTAAATGGAGTTGAATCACATGCAGTTTCTGGTACTACGAGCAAGAGTTGTTTTCTGGTAAGAAGAGTCACTATTGCGCTGCCATTGCCATACACAGGACAAATAGCACTGGAGACTGTTCCCAGCAAGTACAGTGTATTGGACTGAAGAGGATCTACTGTTCTTGTTAGGTTCCTAAGCAGACTTGAACTAGATATGGCCGTGTGTGTAGGAAGCACAGTTTTTTTGTTCTCAGCAAGCTCACTGTTCGGAACACATAGGAAACACAGTAGAGTAGAAGAGTGCTCTTTTCTCAAAAGCAGAGTGTGTTTCATGTAAGGCGAGCTAGCATTTGTTTCCCAGTCCTAAATGGAGTTGAATCACATGCAGTTTCTGGTCCATGAGCAAGAGTTGTTTTCTGGTAAGAAGAGTCACTATTGCGCTGCCATTGCCATACACAGGAAAATAGCACTGGTGTCTGTTCCCAGCAAGTACAGTGTATTGGACTGAAGAGGATCTACTGTTCTTTTCAGGTTCCTAAGCAGACTTGAACTAGATATGGCCGTGTGTGTAGGAAGCACAGTTTTTTTGTTCTGAGCAAGCTCACTTTTCGGAACACCTAGGACACAGTAGAGTAGAAGAGTGCTCTTTTCTCAAAAGCAGAGTGTGTTTTCTAAGTCGAGCTAGCGTTTGTTTCCCAGTCCTAAATGGAGTTGAGTCACATGCAGTTTTTTGTCCTACGAGCAAGAGTTGTTTTCTGGTAAGACAAGTCAATATTGGGCTCCAATTGCCATACACAGTGCAAATAGCACTCGCTTCTGTTCCCCGCAAGTACATTGTATTGGACTGAATAGGAGCTACTGTTCTTGTCAGTTTACTAAGCAGAGTTGAACTAGATATGATCCGTGTGTGTAGGAAGCACAGTTCTTTGGTTCTGAGCAAGCTCACTGTTTGGACCCCATAGGAAACACAGTAGAGTAGAAGAGTGCTCTTTTCTCAAGAGCAGAGTGTGTTTCATGTAAGGCGAGCTAGCATTTGTTTCTCAGTCCTAAATGGAGTTGAATCACATGCAGTTTCTGGTCCTACGAGCAAGAGTTGTTTTCTGATAAGGAAAGAAACTATTGCGCTCCCATTGCCATACACAGTGCAAATAGCACTCGCGTCTGTTCCCAGCAAGTACAGTGTATCGGACTGAAGAGGAGCTACTGTTCTTGTCAGTTTCCTAAGCAGAGTTGAACTAGATATGGCCCGTGTGTGTAGGAAGCACAGTTCTTTTGTTCTGAGCAAGCTCACTGTTCGTACCCCATAGGAAACACAGTAGAGTAGAAGAGTGCTCTTTTCTCAAAAGCAGAGTGTGTTTCATGGAAGGCAAGCTAGCATTTGTTTCTCAGTCCTAAATGGAGTTGAATCATATGCAGTTTCTGGTCCTACGAGCAAGAGTTGTTTTCTGGTAAGGAAAGTCACTATTGTGCTCCCATTGCAATCCACAGTGCAAATAGCACTGGCGTCTGTTCCCAGCAAGTACAGTGTATCGGACTGAAGAGGAGCTACTGTTCTTGTCAGTTTCCTAAGCAGAGTTGAACTAGATATGGCCCGTGTGTGTAGGAAGCACAGTTTTTTTTTCTGAGCAAGCTCACTGTTCTGGCCCTATAGGAAACACAGTAGAGTAGAAGAGTGCTCTTTTCTCTAAAGCAGACTGTGTTTCTTGTAAGGCGAGCTATCGTTTGTTTCCCAGTCCTAAATGGAGATGAATCACAGGCAGTTTCTGGGCCTACGAGCAAGAGTTGTTTTATGGTAAGAAGAGTCACTATTGTGCTCCAATTGCCATATACAGGAAAAAGAGCACTGGCGTCTGTTCCCAGGAAGTACAGTGTATTGGACTGAAGAGGATCTACTGTTCTTTCAGGTTCCTAAGCAGAATTGAACTAGATATGGCCGTGTGTGTAGGAAGCACAGTTCTTTTGTTCTGAGCAAGCTCACTGTTCGGACCCTATAGGAAACACAGAGGAGTAGAAGAGTGCGCTTTTCTCAAAAGCAGTGTGTGTTTCTTGTAAGGCGAGCTAGCATTTGTTTCCCAGTCCTAAATGGAGTTGAATCACATGCAGTTTCTGGTCCTATGAGCAAGAGTTGTTTTCTGGTAAGGAAAGTCACTATTGTGCTCCCATTGCAATCCACAGTGCAAATAGCACTGGCGTCTGTTCCCAGCATGTACAGTGTATTGGACTGAAGAGGGTCTACTGTTCTTGTCAGGTTCCTATGCAGAGTTGAACTAGATATGGCCGTGTGTGTAGGAAGCACAGTTCTTTTGTTCTGAGCAAGCTCACTGTTCTGGCCCTATAGGAAACACAGTAGAGTAGAAGAGTGCTCTTTTCTCAAAAGCAGAGTATGTTTCTTGTAAGGCGAGCTAGCGTTTGTTTCCCAGTCCTAAATGGAGTGGAATCACATGCAGTTTCTGGTCCTATGATCAAGAGTTGTTTTCTGGTAAGGAAAGTCACTATTGCGCTCCCATTGCCATACACAGTGCAAATAGCACATGCGTCTGTTCCCAGCAAGTACAGTGTATCAGACTGAAGAGGAGCTACTGTTCTTGTCACTTTCCTAAGCAGAGTTGAACTAGATATGGTCCGTGTGTGTTAGAAGCACAGTTCTTATGTTCTGAGCAAGCTCACTGTTCTGGCCCTATAAAAAACACAGTAGAGTAGAAGAGTGCACTTTTCTTAAAAGCAGAGTGTGTTTCTTGCAAGGCGAGCTCGCGTTTGTTTCCCAGTCCTAAATGGAGTTGAGTCACATGTAGTTTTTCGTCCTATGAGCAAGAGTTGTTTTCTGGTAAGAAGAGTCACTGTTGCGCTCCAAATGCCATATACAGTGCAAATAGCACTCGCGTCTGTTCCCAGCAAGTACAGTGTATCGGACTGAATAGGAGCTACTGTTCTTGTCAGTTTCCTAAGCAGACATGATCTAGATATGGCCGTGTGTGTAGGAAGCACAGTTTTTTTGTTCTGAACAAGCTCACTGTTCGGAACACATATTAAGCACAGTAGAGTAGAAGAGTGCTCTTTTCTCAAAAGCAGAGTGTGTTTTTGGAAGTCGAGCTAGCGTTTGTTTCCCAGTCCTAAATGGAGTTGAGTCACATGCAGTTTTTTGTCCTACGAGCAAGAGTTGTTTTCTGGTAAGACGAGTCACTATTGTGCTCCAATTGCCATGCACAGTGCAAATAGCACTCGCGTCTGTTCCGAGCAAGTACAGTGTATTGGACTGAATAGGAGCTACTGTTCTTGTCAGTTTCCTAAGCAGAGTTGAACTAGATATGGCCCGAGTGTAGGAAGCACAGTTCTTTTCTTCTGAGCAAGCTCACTGTTCTGGCCCTATAGGAAACACAGTAGAGTAGAAGAGTGCTCTTTTCTCTAAAGCAGAGTGTGTTTCTTGTAAGGCGAGCAAGCGTTTGTTTCCCAGTCCTAAATGGAGTGTAATCACATGCAGTTTCTGGTCCTACGAGCAAGAGTTCTTTTATGGTAAGAAGAGTCACTATTGCGCTGCCATTGCCATACACAGGACTAATAGCACTGTTGTCTGTTCCCAGCAGTATAGTGTATTGGACTGAAGAGGATCTACTGTTCTTGTCAGGTTCCTAAGCAGAATTGAACTAGATATGGCCGTGTGTGTAGGAAGCACAGTTCTTTTGTTCTGAGCAAGTTCACTGTTCGGACCTCTTAGGAAACACAATAGAGTAGAAGAGTGCTTTTTTCTCTAAATCAGAGTGTGTTTCTTGTAAGGCGAGTTAGTGTTTGTTTCCCAGTCCTAAGTGGAGTTGAATCACATGCAGTTTCTGGTCCTACGAGCAAGAGTTGTTTTCTGGTAAGAAGAGTCACTATTGTGTTCCCATTGTCATACACAGGGCAAATTACACACGCGTCTGTTCCCAGCATGTACAGTGAATTGGACTGAAGAGGATCTACTGTTCTTGTCAGGTTCCTAAGCAGAGTTGAACTAGATTTGGCCGTGTGTGTAGGAAGCACAGTTCCTTTGTTCTGAGCAAGCTCACTGTTCTGGCCCTATAGGAAACACAATAGAGTAGAAGAATGCTCTTTTCTCAAAAGCAGATTGTGTTTCTTGTAAGGGGAGCTAGCGTTTGTTTCCCAGTCCTATATGGAGTTGAATCACATGCAGTTTCTGGTCCTACGAGCAAGAGTTGTTTTTTGGTAAGGAAAGTCACTATTGCGCTCGCATTGCCATACACAGTGCAAATAGCACATGCGTCTGTTCCCAGCAAGTACAGTGTATCAGACTGAAGAGGAGCTACTGTTCTTGTCAGTTTCCTAAGCAGAGTTGAACTAGATATGGCCCGTGTGTGTAGGAAGCACAGTTCTTATGTTCTGAGCAAGCTCACTGTTCTGGCCCTATAGGAAACACAGTAGAGTAGAAGAGTGCACTTTTCTTAAAAGCAGAGTGTGTTTCTTGTAAGGCGAGCTCGTGTTTGTTTCCCAGTTCTAAATGGAGTTGAGTCACATGCAGTTTTTGGTCCTACGAGCAAGAGTTGTTTTCTGGTAAGAAGAGTCACTGTTGCGCTCCAAATGTCATATACAGTGCAAATAGCACTCGCGTCTGTTCCCAGCAAGTACAGTGAATCGGACTGAATAGGAGCTACTGTTCTTGTCAGGTTCCTAAGCACACTTGAACTAGATATGGCCGTGTGTGTAGGAAGCACAGTTTTTTTGTTCTGAGCAAGCTCACTGTTCGGAACACATAGGAAACACAGTAGAGTAGAAGAGTGCTCTTTTCTCAAAAGCAGAGTGTGTTTCATGTAAGGCGAGCTAGCATTTGTTTCCCAGTCCTAAATGGAGTTGAATCACATGCAGTTTCTGTTCCTACGAGCAAGAGTTGTTTTCTGGTAAGGAAAGTCACTATTGCGCTCCCATTGCCATACACAGTGCAAATAGCCCTCCCGTCTGTTCCCAGCAAGTACAGTGTATCGGACTGAAGAGGATCTACTGTTCTTGTCAGGTTCCTAAGCAGACTTGAACTAGATGTGGCCGTGTTTGTAGGAAGCACAGTTTTTTTATTCTGAGCAAGCTCACTGTTCGGAACACATAGGAAACAGATGAGTAGAAGAGTGCTCTTTTCTGAAAAGCAGAGTGTGTTTCTTGGAAGGCGAGCTAGTGTTTGTTTCCCAGTCCTAAATCGAGTTGAGTCACATGCAGTTTTTTGTCCTACGAGCAAGAGTTGTTTTCTGGTAAGACGATTCACTATTGTGCTCCAATTGCCATACACAGTGCAAATAGGACTCGCGTTTGTTCCGAGCAAGTACAGTGTATTGGACTAAAGAGGAGCTACTGTTCATGTCAGTTTCCTAAGCAGAGTTGAACTAGATATGGCCCGAGTGTAGGAAGCACAGTTCTTTTCTTCTGAGCAAGCTCACTGTTCTGGCCCTATAGGAAACACAGTAGAGTAGAAGAGTGCTCTTTTCTCTAAAGCAGAGTGTGTTTCTTGTAAGGCGAGCAAGCGTTTGTTTCCCAGTCCTAAATGGAGTGTAATCACATGCAGTTTCTGGTCCAATGAGCAAGAGTTGTTTTCTGGTAAGGAAAGTCACTATTGCGCTCCCATTGCCATACACAGTGCAAATAGCCCTACCGTCTGTTCCCAGCAAGTACAGTGTATCGGACTGAAGAGGATCTACTGTTCTTGTCAGGTTCCTAAGCAGACTTGAACTAGATGTGGCCGTGTTTGTAGGAAGCACAGATTTTTTATTCTGAGCAAGCTCACTGTTCGTAACACATAGGAAACAGTAGAGTAGAAGAGTGCTCTTCTCTCAAAAGCAGAGTGTGTTTCTTGGAAGGCAAGCTAGTGTTTGTTTCCCAGTCCTAAATGGAGTTGAGTCACATGCAGTTTTTTGTCTTACGATCAAGAGTTGTTTTCTGGTAAGACGAGTCACTATTGTGCTCCAATTGCCATACACAGTGCAAATAGCACTCGCGTCTGTTCTGAGCAAGTACAGTGTATTGGACTGAAGAGGAGCTACTGTTCTTGTCAGTTTCCTAAGCAGAGTTGAACTAGATATGGCCCGAGTGTAGGAAGCACAGTTCTTTTGTTCTGAGCAAGCTCACTGTTTGGACCCCATAGGAAACACAGTAGAGTAGAAGAGTGCTCTTTTCTCTAAAGCAGAGTGTGTTTCTTGTAAGGTGAACTCGCGTTTGTTTCCCAGTCCTAAATGGAGTTGAGTCACATGCAGTTTTTTGTCCTACGAGCAAGAGTTGTTTTCTGGTAAGAAGAGTCACAATTGCGCTCCAATAGCCATACACAGCACAAATAGCACTGGCGTCTGTTCCCAGCAAGTACAGTGTATTGGACTGAATAGGAGCTACTGTTCTTGTCAGTTTCCTCAGCAGAGTTGAACTAAATATGGCCGTTTGTGTAGGAAGCACAGTTCTTTTGTTCTGAGCAAGCTAACTGTTCTGGCCCTATAGGAAACACAGTAGAGTAGAAGAGTGCTTTTTTCCTCAAAAGCAGAGTGTGTTTCATGTAAGGCGAGCTAGCATTTGTTTCCCATTCCTAAATGGAGTTGAATCACATGCAGTTTCTGGTCCATGAGCAAGAGTTGTTTTCTGGTAAGAAGAGTCACTATTGCACTGCCATTGCCATACACAGGACAAATAGCACTGGCGTCTGTTCCCAGCACGTACAGTGTATTGGACTGAAGAGGATCTACTGTTCTTGTCAGGTTCCTAAGCAGACTTGAACTAGATATGGCCGTGTGTGTAGGAAGCACAATTTTTTTGTTCTGAGCAAGCTCACTTTTCGGAACACATAGGAAACACAGTAGAGTAGAAGAGTGCTCTTTTCTCAAAAGCAGAGTGTGTTTTTTAAAAGTCGAGCTAGCGTTTGTTTCCCAGTCCTAAATGGAGTTGAGTCACATGCAGTTTTTTGTCCTACGAGCAAGAGTTGTTTTCTGGTAAGACAAGTCAATATTGGGCTCCAATTGCCATACACAGTGCAAATAGCACTCGCTTCTGTTCCCCGCAAGTACATTGTATTGGACTGAATAGGAGCTACTGTTCTTGTCAGTTTACTAAGCAGAGTTGAACTAGATATGATCCGTGTGTGTAGGAAGCACAGTTCTTTGGTTCTGAGCAAACTCACTGTTTGGACCCCATAAGAAACACAGTAGAGGAGAAGAGTGCTCTTTTCTCAAGAGCAGAGTGTGTTTCATGTAAGGCGAGCTAGCATTTGTTTCTCAGTCCTAAATGGAGTTGAATCACATGCAGTTTCTGGTCCTACGAGCAAGAGTTGTTTTCTGATAAGGAAAGAAACTATTGCACTCCCATTGCCATACACAGTGCAAATAGCACTCGCGTCTGTTCCCAGCAAGTACAGTGTATCGGACTGAAGAGGAGCTACTGTTCTTGTCAGTTTCCTAAGCAGAGTTGAACTAGATATGGCCCGTGTGTGTAGGAAGCACAGTTCTTTTGTTCTGAGCAAGCTCACTGTTCGTACCCCATAGGAAACACAGTAGAGTAGAAGAGTGCTCTTTTCTCTAAAGCAGAGTGTGTTTCTTGTAAGGCGAGCTAGCGTTTGTTTCCCAGTCCTAAATGGAGTTGAATCACATGCAGTTTCTGGTCCTACGAGCAAGAGATGTTTTATGGTAAGAAGAGTCACTATTGCCCTGCCATTGCCATACACAGGACAAAGAGCACTGTTGTCTGTTCCCAGCAGTACAGTGTATTGGACTGAATAGGATCTACTGTTCTTGTCAGGTTCCTAAGCAGAGTTGAACTAGATATGGCCGTGTGTGTAGAAAGCACGGTTCTTTTGTTCTGAGCAAGCTCACTGTTCTGGCCCTATAGGAAACACAGTAGAGTAGAAGAGTGCTCTTTTCTCAAAAGCAGATTGTGTTTCTTGTAAGGCGAGCTAGCATTTGTTTCCCAGTCCCATATGGAGTTGAATCACATGCAGGTTCTGGTCCTACGAACAAGAGTTGTTTTTTGGTAAGGAAAGTCACTATTGCGCTCCCATTGCCATACACAGTGCAAATAGCACTGGCATCTGTTCCCAGCAAGTACAGTGTATCGGACTGAAGAGGAGCTACTGTTCTTGTCAGTTTCCTCAGCAGAGTTGATCGAGATATGTCCCGCGTGTGTAGGAAGCACATTTCTTTTGTTCTGAGCAAGCTCACTGTTTGGACCCCATAGGAAACACAGTAGAGTAGAAGAGTGCTCTTTTCTCAAAAGCAGAGAGTGTTTCTCGTAAGGCGAGCTATCGTTTGTTTCCCAGTCTTAAATGGAGTTGAATCACATGCAGTTTCTGGTCCTACAAGCAAGAGCTGTTTTCTGGTAAGAAGAGTCACTATTGCGCTGTCATTGCCGTACACAGGACAAATAGCACTGGCGTCTTTTCCCAGCAAGTACAGTGTATTGGACGAAAGAGGACCTACTGTTCTTGTAAGGTTCCTAATCAGACTTGAACTAGATATGGCCGTGTGTGTAGGAAGCACAGTTTTTTTGTTCTGAGCAAGCTCAGTGTTCGGACCGCATAGGTTACACAGTAGAGTAGAAGAGTGCTCTTTTCTCAAAAACAGAGTGTGTTTCTAGTAAGGCGAGCTCGCGT
Organism: Peromyscus eremicus; assembly: GCF_949786415.1. NCBI lineage: Eukaryota > Metazoa > Chordata > Mammalia > Rodentia > Cricetidae > Peromyscus > Peromyscus eremicus. The sequence goes on along the minus strand of NW_026734697.1, from coordinate 186,245 downwards.
TTGTTTCCCAGTCCTAAATGGAGTTGTCACAGGCAGTTTTTGGTCCTAAGATCAAGAGGTGTTTTCTGGTAAGAAGAGTCACTATTGCGCTCCAAATGCAATACACAGTGCAAATAGCACACGCATCTGTTCCCAGCAAGTACAGTGTATTGGACTGAATAGGAGCTACTGTTCTTCTCAGTTTCCTAAGCAGAGTTGAGCTAGATATGGCCCGTGTGTGTAGGAAGCACAGTTCTTTTGTTCTGAGCAAGCTCACTGTTCTGGCCCTGTAAGAAACACAGTAGAGTAGAAGAGTGCTCTTTTCTCTAAAGCAGACTGTGTTTCTTGTAAGGCGAGCTAGCGTTTGTTTCCCAGTCCTAAATGGAGTTGAATCACATGCAGTTTCTGGTCCTACGAGCAAGAGTTGTTTTCTGGTAAGAAGAGTCAATATTGCGCTGCCATTGCCATACACAGGACAAATAGCACTGGCGTTTGTTCCCAGCAAGTACAGTGTATTGGACTGAAGAGGATCTACTGTTCTTGTCAGGTTCCTAAGCAGAATTGAACTAGATATGGCCGTGTCTGTAGGAAGCTCAGTTCTTTTGTTCTGAGCAAGCTCACTGTTCGGACCCCATAGGAAACACAGAAGAGTAGAATTGTGCTCTTTTCTCAAAAGCAGAGTGTGTTTATTGTAAGGCGACCTAGCGTTTGTTTCCCAGTCCTAAATGGAGTTGAATCCCATGCAGTTTCTGTTCCTACGAGCAAGAGTTGTTTTCTGGTAAGGAAAGTAACTACTGAGCTCCCATTGCCATACACAGTGCAAATAGCACTCGCGTCTGTTCCCAGCAAATACAGTGTATCGGACTGAAGAGGAGCTACTGTTCTTGTCAGTTTCCTAAGCAGAGTTGAACTAGATATGGCCCGTGTGTGTAGGAAGCACAGTTCTTTTGTTCTGAGCAAGCTCACTTTTCGGACCCTCTAGGAAACACAGTAGAGTAGAATTGTGCTCTTTTCTCAAAAGCAGAGTGTGTTTCTTGTAAGGCGAGCTAGCGTTTGTTTCCCAGTCCTAAATGGGGTTGAATCCCATGCAGTTTCTGTTCCTATGAGCAAGAGCTGTTTTCTGGTAAGGAAAGTAACTATTGAGCTCCCATTGCCATCCACAGTGCAAATAGCACTGGCGTCTGTTCCCAGCAAGTACAGTGTATTGGACTGAAGAGGATCTACTGTTCTTGTCAGTTTCCTAAGCAGAGTTGAACTAGATATGGGCCGTGTGTGTAGGAAGCACAGTTTTTTTTTTCTGAGCTAGCTCACTGTTCTGGCCCTATAGGAAACACAGTAGAGTAGAAGAGTGCTCTTTTCTCTAAAGCAGAGTGTGTTTCTTGTAAGGCGAGCTATCGTTTGTTTCCCAGTCCTAAATGGAGTTGAATCACATGCAGTTTCTGGTCCTACGAGCAAGAGTTGTTTTATGGTAAGAAGAGTCACTATTGTGCTCCAATTGCCATATACAGGACAAAGAGCACTGGCGTCTGTTCCCAGCAAGTACAGTGTATTGGACTGAAGAGGATCCACTGTTCTTTCAGGTTCCTAAGCAGAATTGAACTAGATATGGCCGTGTGTGTAGGAAGCACAGTTCTTTTGTTCTGAGCAAGCTCACTGTTCGGACCCCATAGGAAACACAGTAGAGTAGAAGAGTGCTTTTTTCTCAAAAGCAGAGTGTGTTTCTTTTAAGGCGAGCTAGCATTTGTTTCCCATTCCTAAATGGAGTTGAGTCACATGCAGTTTTTTGTCCTACGAGCAAGAGTTGTTTTCTGGTAAGACAAGTCACTATTGGGCTCCAATTGCCATACACAGTGCAAATAGCACTCGCGTCTGTTCCCTGCAAGTACAGTGTATTGGACTGAAGAGGATCTACTGTTCTTGTCAGTTTCCTAAGCAGAGTTGAACTAGATATGGCCCGTGTGTGTAGGAAGCATAGTTCTTTTCTTCTGAGCAAGCTCACTGTTCAGACCCCATAGGAAGCACTGTAGAGTAGAAGAGTGCTCTTTTCTCAAAAGCAGAGTGTGTTTCATGTAAGGCGAGCTAGCATTTGTTTCCCAGTCCTAAATGGAGTTGAATCACATACAGTTTCTGGTCCTACGAGCAAGAGTTGTTTTCTGGTAAGGAAAGTCACTATTGCGCTCCCATTGCCATACACAGTGCAAATAGCACTGGCGTCTGTTCCCAGCAAGTACATTGTATCGGACTGAAGAGGAGCTACTGTTCTTGTCAGTTTCCTAAGCAGAGTGGAACTAGTTATGGCCCGTGTGTAGGAAGCACAGCTCTTTTGTTCTGAGCAAGCTCACTGTTTTGGCCCTATATGAAACACAGTAGAGTAGAAGAGTCCTCTTTTCTCTAAAGCAGAGTGTGTTTCTTGTAAGGCGAGCTCGCGTTTGTTTCCCAGTCCTAAATGGAGTTGAATCACATGCAGTTTCTAGTCCTACGAGCAAGAGTTGTTTTATGTTAAGAAGAGTCACTTTTGCGCTGCCATTGCCATACACAGGACAAATAGCACTGGCGTCTGTTCCCAGCAAGTACAGTGTATTGGACTTAAAGGATCTACTGTTCTTGTCAGGTTCCTAAGCTAAATTGAACTACATATGGCCGTGTGTGTAGGAAGCACAGTTCTTTTGTTCTGAGCAAGTTCAGTGTTCAGACTCCATAGAAACACAGTAGAGTAGAAGAGTGCTCTTTTCTCAAAAGCAGAGTGTGTTTCTTGTAAGGCGAGCTAGCGTTTGTTTCCCAGTCCTATATGGAGTTGAGTCACATGCAGTTTTTTGTCCTACGAGCAAGAGTTGTTTTCTGGTAAGACGAGTCACTATTGTGCTCTAATTGCCATACACAGTGCAAATAGCACTCGCGTCTCTTCCCCGCAAGTACAGTGTATTGGACTGAAAAGGAGCTACTGTTCTTGTCAGTTTCCTAAGCAGAGTTGAATTAGATATGGCCCTTGTGTGTAGGAAGCACAGTTCTTTTGTTCTGAGCAAGCTCACTGTTTGGACCCCATAGGAAACACAGTAGAGTAGAAGAGTGCTCTTTTCTCAAAAGCAGAGTGTGTTTCATGTAAGGCGAGCTAGCATTTGTTTCCCAGACCTAAATGGAGTTGAATCACATGCAGTTTCTGGTCCAATGAGCAAGAGTTGTTTTATGATAAAGAAAGTCACTATTGTGTTCCCATTGCCCTACACAAGGCAAATAGCACTCGCGTCTTTTCCCAGCCAGTACAGTGTATTGGACTGAATAGGAGCTACTGTTCTTGTCAGTTTACTAAGCAGAGTTGAACTAGATATGGTCCGTGTGTGTAGGAAGCACAGTTCTTTTGTTCTGAGGAAGCTCACTGTTTGGACCCCATAGGAAACACAGTAGAGTAGAAGAGTGCTCTTTTCTCTAAAGCAGAGTGTGTTTCTTGTAAGGCGAGCTACCGTTTGTTTCCCAGTCCTAAATGGAGTGGAATCACATGCAGTTTCTGGTCCTACGAGCAAGAGTTGTTTTCTGGTAAAGAAAGTCACTATTGCGCTCCCATTGCCATACACAGTGCAAATAGCCCTCGCGTCTGTTCCCAGCAAATACAGAGTATTGGACTGAAGAGGAGCTACTGTTCTTCTCAGTTTCCTAAGCAGAGTTGAACTAGATATGGCCCGTGTGTGTAGGAAGCACAGTTTTTTTGTTCTGAGCAAGCTCACTGTTCTGGCCCTATAGGAAACACAGTAGAGAAGAAGAGTGCTCTTTTCTCAAAAGCAGAATGTGTTTCTTGTAAAGCGAGCTAGAGTTTGTTTCCCAGGCCTAAATGGAGTTGAATCACATGCAGTTTCTGGTCCTATGAGCAAGAGTTGTTTTCTGGTAAGAAGAGTCACTATTGCGTTGCCATTGCCATACACAGGACAAATAGCACTGGAGTCTGTTCCCAGCAAGTACAGTGTATTGGACTGAAGAGGATCTACTGTTCTTGTCAGGTTCCTAAGCAGACTTGAACTAGATATGGCCATGTGTGTAGGAAGCACAGTTTTTTTGTTCTCAGCAAGCTCACGTATCGGAACACATAGGAAACACAGTAGAGTAGAAGAGTGCTCTTTTCTCAAAAGCAGAGTGTGTTTCATGTAAGGCGAGCCAGCATTTGTTTCCCAGTCCTAAATGGAGTTGAATCACATGCAGTTTCTGGTCCATGAGCAAGAGTTGTTTTCTGGTAAGAAGAGTCACTATTGCGCTGCCATTGCCATACACAGGACAAATAGCACTGGCGTCTGTTCCCAGCAAGTACAGTGTATTGGACTGAAGAGGATCTACTGTTCTTGTCAAGTTCCTAAGCAGACTTGAACTAGATATGGCCGTGTGTGTAGGAAGCACAGTTTTTTTGTTCTGAGCAAGCTCACTTTTCGGAACACATAGGAAACACAGTAGAGTAGAAGAGTGCTCTTTTCTCAAAAGCAGAGTGTGTTTTTTAAAAGTCGAGCTAGCGTTTGTTTCCCAGTCCTAAATGGAGTTGAGTCACATGCAGTTTTTTGTCCTATGAGCAAGAGTTGTTTTCTGGTAAGACAAGTCAATATTGGGCTCCAATTGCCATACACAGTGCAAATAGCACTTGCTTCTGTTCCCCGCAAGTACATTGTATTGGACTGAATAGGAGCTACTGTTCTTGTCAGTTTACTAAGCAGAGTTGAACTAGATATGATCCGTGTGTGTAGGAAGCACAGTTCTTTGGGTCTGAGCAAGCTCACTGTTTGGACCCCATAAGAAACACAGTAGAGTAGAAGAGTGCTCTTTTCTCAAGAGAAGAGTGTGTTTCATGTAAGGCGAGCTAGCATTTGTTTCTCAGTCCTAAATGGAGTTGAATCACATGCAGTTTCTGGTCCTACGAGCAAGAGTTGTTTTCTGATAAGGAAAGAAACTATTGCGCTCCCATTGCCATACACAGTGCAAACAGCACTCGCGTCTGTTCCCAGCAAGTACAGTGTATCGGACTGAAGAGTAGCTACTGTTCTTGTCAGTTTACTAAGCAGAGTTGAACTAGATATGGCCCGTGTGTGTAGGAAGCACAGTTCTTTTGTTCTTAGCAAGCTCACTGTTCGTACCCCATAGGAAACACAGTAGAGTAGAAGAGTGCTCTTTTCTCAAAAGCAGAGTGTGTTTCATGGAAGGCAAGCTAGCATTTGTTTCTCAGTCCTAAATGGAGTTGAATCATATGCAGTTTCTGGTCCTACGAGCAAGAGTTGTTTTCTGGTAAGGAAAGTCACTATTGTGCTCCCATTGCCATACACAGTGCAAATAGCACTGGCGTCTGTTCCCAGCAAGTACAGTGTATTGGACTGAAGAGGAGCTACTGTTCTTGTCAGTTTCCTAAGCAGAGTTGAACTAGATATGGCCCGTGTGTGTAGGAAGCACAGTTTTTTTTTTTGAGCAAGCTCACTGTTCTGGCCCTATAGGAAACACAGTAGAGTAGAACAGTGCTCTTTTCTCTAAAGCAGACTGTGTTTCTTGTAAGGCGAGCTATCGTTTGTTTTCCAGTCCTAAACGGAGATGAATCACAGGCAGTTTCTGGGCCTACGAGCAAGATTTGTTTTATGGTAAGAAGAGTCACTATTGTGCTCCAATTGCCATATACAGGAAAAAGAGCACTGGCGTCTGTTCCCAGCAAGTACAGTGTATTGGACTGAAGAGGATCTACTGTTCTTTCAGGTTCCTAAGCAGAATTGAACTAGATATGGCCGTGTGTGTAGGAAGCACAGTTCTTTTGTTCTGAGCAAGCTCACTGTTCGGACCCTATAGGAAACACAGAGGAGTAGAAGAGTGCGCTTTTCTCAAAAGCAGAGTGTGTTTCTTGTAAGGCGAGCTAGCGTTTGTTTCCCAGTCCTAAATGGAGTTGAATAACATTCAGTTTCTGGTCCTATGAGCAAGAGTTGTTTTCTGGTAAGGAAATTCACTATTGCGCTCCCATTGCCATACACAGTGCAAATAGCACTCGCGTCTGTTCCCAGCAAGTACAGTGTATGGGACTGAAGCTGAGCTACTTTTCTTGTCAGTTTCCTAAGCAGAGTTGAAGTAGATATGGCCCGTGTGTAGGAAGCACAGTTCTTATGTTCTGAGCAAGTTCACTGTTCTGGCCCTATAGAAAACACAGTAGAGTAGAAGAGTGCTCTTTTCTCAAAAGCAGAGTGTGTTTCTTGTAAGGCAAGCTAGCGTTTGTTTCCTAGTCCTAAATGCAGTTGAATCACATGCAGTTTCAGGTCCTACGAACAAGAGTTCTTTTCTATTAAGGGAAGTCACATTGCGCTCCCATTGCCATACACAGTGCAAATAGCACTCGTGTCTGTTCTCAGCAAGTACATTGTATTGGACTGGATAGGTGCTACTGTTCTTGTCAGTTTCCTAAGCAGAGTTGAAGTAGATATGATCCGTGTTTGTAGGAAGCATAGCTCTTTTGTTCTTTGCAAGCTCACTGTTTGGACCCCATAGGAAACACAGTAGAACAGAAGAGTGCTCTTTTCTCTAAAGCAGAGTGTGTTACTTGTAAGGCAAGCTAGTGTTTGTTTCGCAGTCCTAAATGGAGTTGAATCCCATGCAGTTTCTGGTACTACGAGCAAGAGTTGTTTTCTGGTAAAAAGAGTCACTATTGCGCTGCCATTGCCATACACAGGACAAATAGCACTGGCGTCTGTTCGCAGCAAGTACGGTATATTGGGCTGAAGAGGATCTATTGTTCTTGTCAGGTTCCTAAGCAGACTTGAACTAGATATGGCCGTGTGTGTCGGAAGCACAGTTTTTTTGTTCTGAGCAAGCTCACTGTTCGGACCCCATAGGAAACACAGTAGAGTAGAAGAGTGTTTTTTTCTCAAAAGCAGAGTGTGTTTCTTTTAAGGCGAGCTAGCGTTTGTTTCCCATTCCTAAATGGAGTGGAATCACATGCAGTTTGTGTTCCTACGAGCAAGAGTTGTTTTCTGGTAAGGAAAGTCACTATTGTGCTCCCATTGCCATACACAGTGCAAATAGCCCTCCCATCTGTTCCCAGCAAGTACAGTGTATTGGAAAGAAGAGGAGCTACTGTTCTTCTCAGTGTCCTAAGCAGAGTTGAACTACATATGGCCCGTGTGTGTAGAAAGCACAGTTCTTTTTTTCTGAGCAAGCTCACTGTTCTGGCCCTATAGGAAACACAGTAGAGTAGAAGAGTGCTCTTTTCTCTAAAGCAGAGTGTGTTTCTTGTAAAGCGAGCTAGAGTTTGTTTCCCAGTCCTAAATGGAGTTGAATCACATGCAGTTTCTGGTCCATGAGCAAGAGTTGTTTTCTGGTAAGAAGAGTCACTATTGCGCTGCCATTGCCATACACAGGACAAATAGCATTGGTGTCTGTTCCCAGCAAGTACACTGTATTGGACTTAAGAGGATCTACTGTTCTTGTCAGGTTCGTAAGGAGACTTGAACTAGATATGGCCGTGTGTGTAGGAAGCACAGTTATTTTGTTCTGAGCAAGCTCACTTTTCGGAACACATAGGAAACACAGTAGAGTAGAAGAGTGCTCTTTTCTCAAAAGCAGAGTGTGTTCCTTGGACGTCGAGCTAGCATTTGTTTCCCAGTCCTAAATGGAGTTGAGTCACATGCAGTTTTTTGTCCTACGAGCAAGAGTTGTTTTCTGGTAAGACAAGTCACTATTGGGCTCCAATTGCCATACACAGTGCAAATAGCACTCGCGTCTGTTCCCCGCAAGTACAGTGTATTGGACTGAAGAGGATCTACTGTTCTTGTCATGTTCCTAAGCAGAATTGAACTACATATGGCCGTGTGTGTAGGAAGCACAGTTCTTTTGTTCTGAGCAAGGTCAGTGTTCGGACTCCATAGGAAACACAGTAGAGTAGATGAGTGCTCTTTTCTCAAAAGCAGAGTGTGTTTCTTGTAAGGCGAGCTATCGTTTGTTTCCCAGTCCTATATGGAGTTGAGTCACATGCAGTTTTTTGTCCTACGAGGAAGAGTTGTTTTCTGGTAAGACGAGTCACTATTGTGCTCTAATTGCCATACACAGTGCAAATAGCACTCGCGTCTCTTCCCAGCAAGTACAGTGTATTGGACTTAAAAGGAGCTACTGTTCTTGTCAGTTTCCTAAGCAGAGTTGAACTAGATATGGCCCTTGTGTGTAGGAAGCACAGTTCTTTTGTTCTGAGCAAGCTCACTGTTCGGACCCCATAGGAAACACAGTAGAGTAGAAGAGAGCTCTTTTCTCAAAAACAGAGTGTGTTTCATGTAAGGCGAGCTAGCATTTGTTTCCCAGACCTAAATGGAGTTGAATCACATGCAGTTTCTGGTCCTATGAGCAAGAGTTGTTTTCTGGTAAGGAAAGTCACTATTGTGCTCCCATTGCCCTACACAAGGCAAATAGCACTGGCGTCTTTTCCCAGCAAGTACAGTGTATTGGACTGAATAGGAGCTACTGTTCTTGTCAGTTTACTAAGCACAGTTGAACTAGATATGGCCCGTGTGTGGAGGAAGCACAGTTCTTTTGTTCTGAGCAAGCTCACTGTTCGGACCCAATAGGAAACACAGTAGAGTAGAAGAGTGCTCTTTTCTCAAAAGCAGATTGTGTTTCTTGTAAGGCGAGCTAGCATTTGTTTCCAAGTCCTAAATGGTGTTGAATCACATGCAGTTTCTAGTCCTAAGAGCAAGAGTTGTTTTCTGGTAAGAAGAGTCACTATTGTGCTCCCATTGTCATACACAGGGCAAATAGCACTGGCGTCTGTTCCCAGCCTGTACACTGTATTGGACTGAAGAGGATCTATTTTTCTTGTCAGTTTCCTAAGCAGAGTTGAACTAGATATAGCCCGTGTGTGTAGGAAGCACAGTTCTTTTGTTCTGAGCAAGCTCACTGTTCTGGCCCTATAGGAAACACAATAGAGTAAAGAGTGCTCTTTTCTCAAAAGCAGAGTGTGTTTCTTGTAAGGCGACCTAGCTTTTTTTTCCCAGTCCTAAATGGAGTTGAATCACATGCCGTTTCTGGTTTTTCGAGCAAGAGTTGTTTTCTGGTAAGAAGAGTAACTATTGTGCTCCCATTGTCATACACAGTGCAAATAGCACTGGTGACTGTTCCCAGAATGTATAGTGTATTGGACTGAAGAGGATCTACTGTTCTTGTCAGTTTCCTAAGCAGTGTTGAACTAGATATGACCCGTGTGTGTAGGAAGCACAGTTCTTTTCTTCTGAGGAAGCTCACTGTTCAAACCCCATAGGAAACACAGTAGAGTAGAAGAGTGCTCTTTTCTCAAAAGCAGAGTGTGTTTCTTTTAAGGCGAGCTAGCGTTTGTTTCCCAGTCCTAAATGGAGTTGAATCACATGCAGTTTCTGGTGCTACGAGCAAGAGTTGTTTTCTGGTAAGAAGAGTCACTATTGCGTTCCCATTGTCATTCACAGGGCAAATAGCACTGGCGTCTGTTCCAGCATGTACAGTGTATTGGACTGAAGAGGATCTACTGTTCTTGTCAGTTTCCTAAGCAGTGTTGAACTAGATATGACCCGTGTGTGTAGGAAGCACAGTTCTTTTGTTCTGAGCAAGCTTACTGTTCAGACCCCATAGGAAACACAGTAGAGTAGAAGAGTGCTCTTTTCTCAAAAGCAGAGTGTGTTTCTTTTAAGGCGAGCTAGTGATTGTTTCCCAGTCCTATATGGAGTTGAATCCCATGCAGTTTCTGGTCCTATGAGCAAGAGTTGTTTTCTGGTAAGAAGAGTCACTATTGCGCTCCCATTGTCATACACAGGGCAAATAACACTGGCATCTGTTCACAGCAAGTACAGTGTATTGGACTGAAGAGGATCTACTGTTCTTGTCAGTTTCCTAAGGAGAGTTGAACTAGATATGGCCCGTGTGTGTAGGAAGCACAGTTCTTTTTTTCTGAGCAAGCTCACTGTTCCGACCTCGTAGGAAACACAGTAGAGTAGAAGAGTGCTCTTTTCTCAAAAGCAGAGTGTGTTTATTGTAAGGCGAGCTAGCATTTGTTTCACAGTCCTAAATGGAGTTGAATCACATGCAGTTTCTGGTTCTTCGAGCAAGAGTTGTTTTCTTTTAAGAAGAGTCACTATTGCACTCCCATTGACTTACACAGGGCAAATAGCACTGGCGTCTGTTCACAGCAAGTACAGTGTATTGGACTGAAGAGGATCTACTGTTCTTGTCAGTTTCCTAAGGAGAGTTGAACTAGATATGGCCCGTGTGTGTAGGAAGCACAGTTCTTTTTTTCTGAGCAAGCTCACTGTTCGGGCCCTATAGGAAACACAGTAGAGTAGAAGAGTGCTCTTTTCTCAAAAGCAGAGTGTGTTTCTTGTAAGGCGAGCTAGTGTTTGTTTCCCAGTCCTAAATGGAGTTGAATCACATGCAGTTTCTGGTCCTACGAGCAAGAGTTGTTTTCCGGTAAGAAGAGTTACTATTGTGCTCATATTGTCATACACAGGGCAAATAGCACTGGCGTCTGTTCCAAGAATGTACAGTGTATTGGACTGAGGAGGATCTATTGTTCTTGTCAGTTTCCTAAGCAGAATTGAACTAAATATGGCCCTTGTGTGTAGGAAGCACAGTTCTATGTTCTGAGCAAGCTCACTGTTCTGGCCCTATGTGTAACACAGTAGAGAAGAAGAGTGCTCTTTTCTCAAAATCAGAGTGAGTTTCTTGTAGGGCGAGCTAGCGTTTGTTTCCTAGTCCTAAATGGAGTTGAATATCATGCAGTTTTTGGTCCTACGCGCAAGAGTTGTTTTCTGGTAAGGAAAGTCACTATTGTGCTCCCATTGCCATACACAGTGCAAATAGCACTCGCGTCTGTTCCCAGCAAGTACAGTGTATTGGACTGAAGAGGATCTACTGTTCTTGTCAGTTTCCTAAGCAGAGTTGAACTAGATATGGCCGTGTGTGTAGGAAGCACAGTTCTATTGTTCTAAGCAAGCTCACTGTTCTGGCCCTAAGGAAAATACAGTAGAGTTAGAAGAGCTCTTTTCTCAAAAGCAGAGTGTGTTTCTTGTAAGGCGAGGTAGTGTTTGTTTCCCAGTCCTAAATGGAGTTGAGTCACATGCAGTTTTTGGTACTACGAGCAAGAGATGTTTTCTGGTAAGGAAAGTCACTATTGCGCTCCCATTGCCATACACAGTGCAAATAGCACTCGCGTCTGTTCCCAGCAAGTACAGAGTATTGGACTGAAGAGGAGATACTGTTCTTGTCAGTTTCCTAAGAACAGTTAAACTAGATATGGCCCGTGTGTAGGAAGCACAGTTCTTTTGTTCTGAGCAAGCTCACTGTTCTGGCCCTAAAGGAAACACAGTAGAGTAGAATAGTTCTCATTTCTCAAAAGCAGAGTGTGTTTCTTTTAAGGCGAGTTAGTGTTTGTTTTCCAGTCCTACATGGAGTTGAATCCCATGGAGTTTCTGGTCCTAGGAGCAAGAGTTGTTTTCTGGTAAGAAGAGACACTATTGTGCTCCCATTGCCATACACAGTGCAAATAGCACTCCCGTCTGTTCCCAGCATGTACAGTGTATTGGACTGAAGAGGAGATACTGTTCTTGTCAGTTTCCTAAGCAGAGTTGAACTAGATATGGCCCGTGTGTATAGGAAGCACAGTTCTTTTGTTCTGAGCAAGCTCACTGTTTGGACCCCTTAGGAAACACAGTACAGTAGAAGAGTGCTCTTTTCTCAAAAGCAGAGTGTGTTTCTTGTAAGGCAAGCTAGCGTTTGTTTCCTAGTCCTAAATGGAGTTGAGTCACATGCAGTTTTTGGTCCTACGAGCAAGAGTTGTTTTCTGGTAAGGAAAGACACTATTGCGCTCCCATTGTCATACACAGTGCAAATAGCACTCCCGTCTGTTCCCAGCAAGTACAGTGTATTGGAATGAAGAGGAGCATCTGTTCTTGTCAGTTTCCTAAGCAGAGTTGAACAAGATATGGCCCTTGTGTTTCGGAAGCACAGTTCTTTGGTTCTGCGCAAGCTCACTGTTCGGACCTAGTAGGAAACACAGTAGAGTAGAAGAGTGCTTTTTTCGCAAAAGCAGAGTGTGTTTCTTGTAAGACGAGCTAGCGTTTGTTTCCCAGTCCTATTTGGAGTTGAGTCACATGCAGTTTTTGGTCCTACGAGCAAGAGTTGTTTTCTGGTAAGGAAAGTCACTATTGCGCTCCCAATGCCATACACAGTGCAAATATCACTCGCGTCTGTTCCCAGCAAGTACAGTGTATTGGACTGAAGAGGAGCTACTGTTCTTGTCAGTTTCCCAAGCAGAGTTGAAATAGATATGGCCCGTGTGTGTAGGAAGCACAGTTCTTTGTTCTTAGCAAGCTCACTGTTCTGGCCCTATAGGAAACACAATAGAATAGAAGAGTGCTCTTTTTTCAAAAGCAGAATGTGTTTATTTTAAGGTGAGCTAGCGTTTGTTTCCCAGTCCTAAATGGTGTTGAGTCACATGCAGTTTTTGGTCCTACGAGCAAGAGTTATTTTCTGGTAAGAAGAGTCACTATTGTGCTCCCATTGTCATACACAGGGCAAAGAGCACTGGCATCTGTTCCCAGCAAGTACAGTGTATTGGACTGGAAAGGAGCTACTGTTCGTATCAGTTTCCTAAGCAGAGTTGAGCTAGATATGTCCCGTTTGTGTAGGAAGCACAGTTCTTTTGTTCTGAGCAAGCTAACTATTTGGACCCCATTGAAAACACAGTGGAGTAGAAGAGTGTTCTTTTCTCAAAAGCAGAGTGTGTTTCTTGTAAGGCGAGCTAGCGTTTGTTTCCCAGTCCTAAATGGAGTTGAATCCCATGCAGTTTCTGGTCCTATGAGCAAGAGTTGTTTTCTAGTAAGAAGAGGCACTATTGTGCTCCCATTGTCATACACAGGTCAAATAGCACTGGCGTCTGTTCCCAGCATGTACACTATATTGGACTGAAGGGGATCTACTGTTCTTGTCAGTTTCCTAAGCAGAGTTGAACTAGATATGGCCGTGTGTGTAGGAAGCACAGTTCTTTTGTTCTGAACAAGCTTTCTGTTCTGGCCCTAAGGAAAATACAGTAGAGTAGAGGAGTGCTCTTTTCTCAAAAGCAGAGTGTGTTTCTTGTAAGGCGAGCTAGTGTTTGTTTCCCAGTCCTAAATGGAGTTGAGTCACATGCAGTTTTTGGTACTACGAGCAAGAGATGTATTCTGGTAAGGAAAGTCACTATTGCGCTCCCATTGCCATACACAGTGCAAATAGCACTCGCGTCTGTTCCCAGCAAGTACAGTGTATTGGACTGAAGAGGAGATACTGTTCTTGTCAGTTTCCTAAGAACAGTTAAACTAGATATGGCCCGTGTGTAGGAAGCACAGTTCTTTTGTTCTGAGACATCTCACTGTTCTGGCCCTAAAGGAAACACAGTAGAGGAGAAGAGTGCTCATTTCTCAAAAGCAGAGTGTGTTTCTTTTAAGGCGAGTTAGTGTTTGTTTTCCAGTTTTACATGGAGTTGAATCCCATGGAGTTTCTGGTCCTACGAGCAAGAGTTGTTTTCTGGTAAGAAGAGACACTATTGCGCTCCCATTGCCATACACAGTGCAAATAGCACTCCCGACTGTTCCCAGCATGTACAGTGTATTGGACTGAAGAGGAGATACTGTTCTTGTCAGTTTCCTAAGCAGAGTTGAACTAGATATGGCCCGTGTGTATAGGAAGCACAGTTCTTTTGTTCTGAGCAAGCTCACTGTTGGGACCCCATAGGAAACACAGTAGAGTAGAAGAGTGCTCTTTTCTCAAAAGCAGAGTGTGTTTCTTGTAAGGCAAGCTAGCGTTTGTTTCCTAGTCCTAAATGGAGTTGAGTCACATGCAGTTTTTGGTCCTACGAGCAAGAGTTGTTTTCTGGTAAGGAAAGACACTAGTGCGCTCCCATTGCCATACACAGTGCAAATAGCACTCCCGTCTGTTCCCAGCAATTAGAGTGTATTGGACTGAAGAGGAGCTACTGTTCTTGTCAGTTTCCTAAGCAGCGTTTAACTAGATATGGCCCGTGTGTGTAGGCAGAACAGTTTTTTGTTCTGAGCAAGCTCACTGTTCTGGCCCTACAGGAAACACAGTAGAGTAGATGAGTGCTCTTTTCTCAAAAGCAGATTGTGTTTCTTGTAAGGTTAGCTAGCGTTTGTTTCCCAGTCCTAAATGGAGTTGAATCACATGCAGTTTTTGGTCCTACGAGCAAGAGTTGTTCTCTGGTAAGGAAAGTCACTATTGCGCTCCCATTGCCATACACAGTGCAAATAGCACTCGCGTCTGTTCCCAGCAAGTACAGTGTATTGGACTGAAGAGGAACTACTGTTCTTGTCAGTTTCCTAAGTAGAATGGAACTAGATATGGCACCCGTGTGTTGGAAGCACAGTTCTTTTTTTCTGAGCAAGATCACTGTTCAGACCACACAGGAAACACAGTAGAGTAGAAGAGTGCTCTTTTATCAAAAGCAGAGTATGTTTCTTGTAAGGTGAGTTAGTGTTTGTTTCCCAGTCCTAAATGGAGTTGAATCCCATGGAGTTTCTGGTCCTATGAGCAAGAGTTGTTTTCTGGTAAGAAGATTCACTATTACGCTCCCATTGTCATACACAGGGCAAATAGCACTGGCGTCTGTTCCCAATGTACAGTGTATTGGACTGAAGAGTATCTAATATTCTTGTCAGTTTCGTGAGCAGAATTGAATTAGATATTGCCCTGTGTGTAGGAAGCACAGTTCTTTTGTTCTGAGCAAGCTCACTGTTCTGGCCCTATAAGAGACACAGTAGTAGAAGAATGCTCATTTCTCAAATGCAGAGTGTGTTTCTTTTAAGGCGATTTAGTGTTTGTTTCCCAGTCCTACAAGGAGTTGAATCCCATGGAGTTTCTGGTCTACGAGCAAGAGTTGTTTTCTGGTAAGAAGAGTCCCTATTGAGCTCCCATTGTCATACACAGGGCAAATAGCACTGGCGTCTGTTCCCAGCATGTACAGTGTATTGGACGGAAGAGGATCTACTGTTCTTGTCAGTTCCATAGGCAAAATTGAACTAGATATCTCCATGTGTGTATGAAGCACAGTTCTTTTGTTCTGAGCAAGCTCACTGTTCTGGCCAAATAGGAAACACAGTAGAGTAGAAGAGTGCTCTTTTCTCAAAAGCAGAGTGTGTTTCTTGTAAGGCGAACTGGCGTTTGTTTCCCAGTCCTAAATTGAGTTGAGTCACATGCAGTATTTGGTACTACGAGCAAGACTTGTTTTCTGGTAAGGAAAGTCACTATTGCGCTCTCATTGTCATACACACTGCAAACAGCACTCCCGTCTGTTCCCAGCAAGTACAGTGTACTGGACTGAAGAGGAGCTACTGTTCTTGTCAGTTTCCTAAGCAGAGTTGATCAATATATGGCCCGTGTGTGTAGGAAGCACAGTTCTTTGGTTCTGCCCAAGCTCTCTATTCGGACCCCGTAGGAAACACAGTAGAGTAGAAGAGTGCTCTTTTCTCAAAAGCAGAGTGTGTTTCTTGTAAGGCGAGCTAACGTTTGTTTCCCAGTCCTATATGGAGTTGAGTCACATGCAGTTTTTGGTCCTATGATCAAGAGTTGTTTTCTGGTAAGGAAAGTCACTATTGCGCTCCCATTGCCATACACAGAGCAAATATCACTCGCGTCTGTTCCCAGCAATTACAGTGTATTGGACTGAAGAGGAGCTACTGTTCTTGTCAGTTTCCCAAGCAGAGTTGAAATAGATATGGCTCGTGTGTGTAGGAAGCACAGTTATTTTGTTCTTAGCAAGCTCACTGTTCTGGCCCTATAGGAAACACAATAGAGTATAAGAGTGCTCTTTTTTCAAAAGCAGAGTGCGTTTGTTGTAAAGTGAGCTGGCGTTTGTTTCCCAGTCCTAAATGGAGTTGAATCTCATGCAGTTTTTGGTCCTACCAGCAAGAGTTGTTTTCTGGTAAGGAAAGTCACTATTGCGTTCCCATTGCCATACACTGTGCAAAGAGCACTCGCGTCTGTTCCCAGCAAGTACAGTGTATTGGACTGAAGAGGAGATACTGTTCTTGTCAGTTTCCTAAGAACAGTTAAACTAGATATGGCCCGTGTGTAGGAAGCACAGTTCTTTTGTTCTGAGACATCTCACTGTTCTGGCCCTAAAGGAAACACAGTAGAGGAGAAGAGTGCTCATTTCTCAAAAGCAGAGTGTGTTTCTTTTAAGGCGAGTTAGTGTTTGTTTTCCAGTTTTACATGGAGTTGAATCCCATGGAGTTTCTGGTCCTACGAGCAAGAGTTGTTTTCTGGTAAGAAGAGACACTATTGCGCTCCCATTGCCATACACAGTGCAAATAGCACTCCCGACTGTTCCCAGCATGTACAGTGTATTGGACTGAAGAGGAGATACTGTTCTTGTCAGTTTCCTAAGCAGAGTTGAACTAGATATGGCCCGTGTGTATAGGAAGCACAGTTCTTTTGTTCTGAGCAAGCTCACTGTTCGGACCCCATAGGAAACACAGTAGAGTAGAAGAGTGCTCTTTTCTCAAAAGCAGAGTGTGTTTCTTGTAAGGCAAGCTAGCGTTTGTTTCCTAGTCCTAAATGGAGTTGAGTCACATGCAGTTTTTGGTCCTACGAGCAAGAGTTGTTTTCTGGTAAGGAAAGACACTAGTGCGCTCCCATTGCCATACACAGTGCAAATAGCACTCCCGTCTGTTCCCAGCAATTAGAGTGTATTGGACTGAAGAGGAGCTACTGTTCTTGTCAGTTTCCTAAGCAGCGTTTAACTAGATATGGCCCGTGTGTGTAGGCAGAACAGTTTTTTGTTCTGAGCAAGCTCACTGTTCTGGCCCTACAGGAAACACAGTAGAGTAGATGAGTGCTCTTTTCTCAAAAGCAGATTGTGTTTCTTGTAAGGTTAGCTAGCGTTTGTTTCCCAGTCCTAAATGGAGTTGAATCACATGCAGTTTTTGGTCCTACGAGCAAGAGTTGTTCTCTGGTAAAGAAAGTCACTATTGCGCTCCCATTGCCATACACAGTGCAAATAGCACTCGCGTCTGTTCCCAGCAAGTACAGTGTATTGGACTGAAGAGGAACTACTGTTCTTGTCAGTTTCCTAAGTAGAGTGGAACTAGATATGGCACCCGTGTGTTGGAAGCACAGTTCTTTTTTTCTGAGCAAGCTCACTGTTCGGACCACACAGGAAACACAGTAGAGTAGAAGAGTGCTCTTTTATCAAAAGCAGAGTATGTTTCTTGTAAGGTGAGTTAGTGTTTGTTTCCCAGTCCTAAATGGAGTTGAATCCCATGGAGTTTCTGGTCCTATGAGCAAGAGTTATTTTCTGCTAAGAAGAGTCACTATTTTGCTCCCATTGTGATACACAGTGCAAATAGCACTAGCGTCTGTTCCCAGCAAGTACAGTGTATTGTACTGAAGAGGATCTACTGTTCTTGTCAGTTTCCTAAGCAGAGTTGAACTAGATATGGCCCGTGTGTGTAGGAAGCACAGTTCTTTTGTTCTGTGCAAGCTCACTGTTCGGACCCCGTAGGAAACCCAGTAGAGTAGAAGAGAGCTCTTTTCTCAAAAGCAGAGTGTGTTTCTTGTAAGGCGAGCTAGCATTTGTTTCCCAGTCCTACATGGAGTTGAGTCACATGCAGTTTTTGGTCCTACGAGCAAGAGTTATTTTCTGGTAAGAAGAGTCACTATTGTGCTCCCATTGTCATACACAGGGCAAAGAGCCCTGGCATCTGTTCCCAGCAAGTACAGTGTATTGGACTGGAGAGGAGCTACTGTTCTTATCAGTTTCCTAAACAGAGTTGAGCTAGATATGTCCCGTTTGTGTAGGAAGCACAGTTCTTTTGTTCTGAGCAAGCTAACTGTTTGGACCCCATAGAAAACACAGTCGAGTAGAAGAGTGTTCTTTTCTCAAAAGCAGAGTGTGTTTCTTGTAAGGCGAGCTAGCGTTTGTTTCCCAGTCCTAAATGGAGTTGAATCACATGCAGTTTCTTGTCCTAAGAGCAAGAATTGTTTTCTGGTAAGAAGAGTCACTATTGGGCTCCCATTGCCATACACAGTGTAAATAGCACTCGCGTCTGTTCCCAGCTAATACAGTGTATTGGACTGAAGAGGAGATACTGTTCTTGTCAGTTTCCTAAGCAGAGTTGAACTAGATATGGCCCGTGTGTGTAGGAAGCACAGTTCTTTTGTTCTGAGCAAGCTCACTTTTCTGGCCTTATAGGAAACACGGTAGAGTAAAAGAATGCTCTTTTCTCAAAAGCAGAGTGTGTTTCTTTTAAGGCGAGCTAGTGTTTGTTTCCCAGTCCTACATGGAGTTGAATCCCATGGAGTTTCTGGTACTACGAGCAAGAGTTGTTTTCTGGTAAGAACAGTCCCTATTGCGCTCCCATTGTCATACACAGGGCAAATAGCACTGGCGTCTGTTCCCAGCATGTACAGTGTATTGGACTGAAGAGGATCTACAGTTCTTGTCAGTTTCGTAGGCAGAATTGAACTAGATATGGCCGTGTGTGTATGAAGCACAGTTCTTTTGTTGTGAGCAAGCTCACTGTTCTGGCCAAATCGGAAACACAGTAGAGTAGAAGAGTGCTCTTTTCTCAAAAGCAGAGTGTGTTTCTTGTAAGGCGAGCTAGCGTATGTGTCCCAGTCCTAAATGGAGTTGAGTCACATGCAGTTTTTGGTCCTACGAGCAAGAGTTGTTTTCTGGTAAGGAAAGTCACTATTGAGCTCCCATTTCGATACACAGGGCAAATAGCACTCCCGTCTGTTCCCAGCAAGTACAGTGTATTGGACTGAAGAGGAGCTACTGTTCTTGTCATTTTCCTAAGCAGCGTTGAACTAGATATGGCCCGTGTGTGTAGGAAGAACAGTTTTTTGTTCTGAGCAAGCTCACTGTTCTGTCCCTAAAGGAAACACAGTAGAGTAGAAGAGTGCTCTTTTCTCAAAAGCAGAGTGTGTTTCTTGTAAGGCGAGCTAGCATTTGTTTCCCAGTCCTAAATGGAGTTGAATCCCATGGAGTTTCTGGTCCTATGAGCAAGAGTTGTTTTCTGGTAAGAAGATTCACTATTACGCTCCCATTGTCATACACAGGGCAAATAGCACTGGCGTCTGTTCCCAATGTACAGTGTATTGGACTGAAGAGTATCTAATATTCTTGTCAGTTTCGTGAGCAGAATTGAATTAGATATTGCCCTGTGTGTAGGAAGCACAGTTCTTTTGTTCTGAGCAAGCTCACTGTTCTGGCCCTATAAGAGACACAGTAGTAGAAGAATGCTCATTTCTCAAATGCAGAGTGTGTTTCTTTTAAGGCGATTTAGTGTTTGTTTCCCAGTCCTACAAGGAGTTGAATCCCATGGAGTTTCTGGTCTACGAGCAAGAGTTGTTTTCTGGTAAGAAGAGTCCCTATTGAGCTCCCATTGTCATACACAGGGCAAATAGCACTGGCGTCTGTTCCCAGCATGTACAGTGTATTGGACGGAAGAGGATCTACTGTTCTTGTCAGTTCCATAGGCAAAATTGAACTAGATATCTCCATGTGTGTATGAAGCACAGTTCTTTTGTTCTGAGCAAGCTCACTGTTCTGGCCAAATAGGAAACACAGTAGAGTAGAAGAGTGCTCTTTTCTCAAAAGCAGAGTGTGTTTCTTGTAAGGCGAACTGGCGTTTGTTTCCCAGTCCTAAATTGAGTTGAGTCACATGCAGTATTTGGTACTACGAGCAAGACTTGTTTTCTGGTAAGGAAAGTCACTATTGCGCTCTCATTGTCATACACACTGCAAACAACACTCCCGTCTGTTCCCAGCAAGTACAGTGTACTGGACTGAAGAGGAGCATCTGTTCTTGTCAGTTTCCTAAGCAGAGTTGAACTAGATATGGCCCGTGTGTGTAGGAAGCACAGTTCTTTGGTTCTGCCCAAGCTCTCTATTCGGACCCCGTAGGAAACACAGTAGAGTAGAAGAGTGCTCTTTTCTCAAAAGCAGAGTGTGTTTCTTGTAAGGCGAGCTAGCGTTTGTTTCCCAGTCCTATATGGAGTTGAGTCACATGCAGTTTTTGGTCCTATGATCAAGAGTTGTTTTCTGGTAAGGAAAGTCACTATTGCGCTCCCATTGCCATACACAGAGCAAATATCACTCGCGTCTGTTCCCAGCAATTACAGTGTATTGGACTGAAGAGGAGCTACTGTTCTTGTCAGTTTCCCAAGCAGAGTTGAAATAGATATGGCTCGTGTGTGTAGGAAGCACAGTTATTTTGTTCTTAGCAAGCTCACTGTTCTGGCCCTATAGGAAACACAATAGAGTATAAGAGTGCTCTTTTTTCAAAAGCAGAGTGCGTTTGTTGTAAAGTGAGCTGGCGTTTGTTTCCCAGTCCTAAATGGAGTTGAATCTCATGCAGTTTTTGGTCCTACCAGCAAGAGTTGTTTTCTGGTAAGGAAAGTCACTATTGCGTTCCCATTGCCATACACTGTGCAAAGAGCACTCGCGTCTGTTCCCAGCAAGTACAGTGTATTGGACTGAAGAGGAGCTACTGTTCTTGTCAGTTTCCTAAGCAGAGTTGAACTAGATATGGCCCCTGTGTGTAGGAAGCACAGTTCTTTTGTTCTGAGCAAGCTCACTGTTCAGACCCCATAGGAAACACAGTAGAGTAGAAGAGTGCTCTTTTCTCAAAAGCAGAGTGTGTTTCTTGTAAGGTGAGCTAGCGTTTGTTTTCCAGTCCTAAATGGAGTTGAATCCCATGCAGTTTCTGGTCCTATGAGCAAGATTTGTTTTCTGGTAAGAAGAGTCCCTATTGTGCACCCATTGTCATACACAGGGCAAATCGCACTGGCATCGGTTCCCAGCATGTACAGTGTATTGGACTGAAGAGGATCGAATGTTCTTGTCAGTTTCCTAAGCAGAATTGAACCAAATATGGCCATATGTAAGAAGCACAGTTCTTTTGTTCTGAGCAAGCTCACAGTTCTGGCCCTATAGGAAACACAGTTGAGTAGAAGAGTGCTCTTTTCTCAAAAGCAGAGTGTGTTTCATGTAATGCGAGCTACCGTTTGTTTCCCAGTCCTAAATGGAGTTGAGTCACATGCAGTTTTTGTTCTTATGAGCAAGAGTTGTTTTCTGGTAAAGAAAGTCACTATTGCGCTCCCATTGCCATACACAGTGTAAATAGCACTGGCGTCTGTTCCCAGCAAGTACAGTGTATTGGACTGAAATGGAGCTACTGTTCTTGTCAGTTTCCTAAGCAAAGTTGAACTAGATATGGCCCCTGTGTGTAGGAAGCACAGTTCTTTTGTTCTGAGCAAGCTAACTGTTTGGACCCCGTAGAAAACACAGTAGAGTAGAAGAGTGTTCTTTTCTCAAAAGCAGAGTGTGTTTCTTGTAAGGCGAGCTAGCGTTTGTTTCCCAGTCCTAAATGGAGTTGAATCACATGCAGTTTCTGGTCCTAAGAGCAAGAATTGTTTTCTGGTAAGAAGAGTCACTATTGGGCTCCCATTGCCATACACAGTGCAAATAGCACTCGCATCTGTTCCCAGCTAATAAAGTGTATTGGACTGAAGAGGAGATACTGTTCTTGTCAGTTTCCTAAGCACAGTTAAACTAGATATGGCCCGTGTGTAGGAAGCACAGTTCTTTTGTTCTGAGCAAGCTCACTGTTCGGACCCCATAGTAAACACAGTAGAGTAGAAGAGTGCTCTTTTCTCAAAAGCAGAGTGTGTCTCTTGTAAGGTTAGCTAGCGTTTGTTTCCCAGTCCTAAATGGAGTGGAATCACATTCAGTTTTTGGTCCTACGAGCAAGAGTTGTTTTCTGGTAAGGAAAGTCACTATTGTGCTCCCATTGCCATACACAGTGCAAATAGCACTCGCGTCTGTTCCCAGCAAGTACAGTGTATTGGACTGAAGAGGAGCTACTCTTCTTGTCAGTTTCCTAAGTAGAATGGAACTAGATATGGCACCCGTGTGTAGGAAGCACAGTTCTTTTTTTCTGAGCAAGCTCACTGTTTGGAAACCATAGGAAACACATTAGAGTAGAAGAGTGCTCTTTCTCAAAAGCAGAGTGTGTTTCATGTAAGGCGAGCTAGCGTTTGTTTCACAGTCCTAAATGGAGTTGAATCACATGCAATTTCTGATCCTACGAGCAAGAGTTGTTTTCTGGTAAGAAGAGTAACTACTGCGCTCCCATTGTCATACACAGGGCAAATAGCACTGGCGACTGTTACCAGCAAGTACAGTGTATTGGACTGAAGAAGAGCAACTGTTCTTAAAAGGTTCCTAAGCAGAGTTGAACTAGATATGGCCCGTGTGTGTAGGAAGCACAGTTCTTTTGTTCTGAGCAAGCTTACTGTTTGGACCCCATAGGAAACACAGTAGAGTAGAAGAGTGCTCTTTTCTGAAAAGCAGAGTGTGTTTCTTGTAAGGTGAGCTAGTGTTTGTTTCCCAGTCAGAAATGGAGTTGAATACAATGCAGTTTCTGGTCCTACGAGCAAGAGTTGTTTTCTGATAAGAAGAGTCACTATTGCGCTCCCATTGTCATACACAGGGCAAATAGCACTGGCGTGTGTTCCCAGGATGTACACTGTATTGGACTGAAGAGGATCTACTGTTCTTGTCAGTTTCCTAAGCAGAGTTGAACTAGATATGGCCCCTGTGTGTAGGAAGCACAGTTCTTTGTTCTGAGCAAGCTCACTGTTCGGACACCATGGGAAACACAGTAGAGTAGAAGAGTGCTCTTTTCTCAAAAGCAGAGTGTGTTTCTTGTAAGGCGAGCTAGTGTTTGTTTCCCAGTCCTAAATGGAGTTGAATCACATGCAGTTTCTGGTCCTACGAGCAAGAGTTGTTTTCCGGTAAGAAGAGTTACTATTGTGCTCATATTGTCATACACAGGGCAAATAGCACTGGCGTCTGTTCCAAGAATGTACAGTGTATTGGACTGAGGAGGATCTATTGTTCTTGTCAGTTTCCTAAGCAGAATTGAACTAAATATGGCCCTTGTGTGTAGGAAGCACAGTTCTATGTTCTGAGCAAGCTCACTGTTCTGGCCCTATGTGTAACACAGTAGAGAAGAAGAGTGCTCTTTTCTCAAAATCAGAGTGAGTTTCTTGTAGGGCGAGCTAGCGTTTGTTTCCTAGTCCTAAATGGAGTTGAATATCATGCAGTTTTTGGTCCTACGCGCAAGAGTTGTTTTCTGGTAAGGAAAGTCACTATTGTGCTCCCATTGCCATACACAGTGCAAATAGCACTCGCGTCTGTTCCCAGCAAGTACAGTGTATTGGACTGAAGAGGATCTACTGTTCTTGTCAGTTTCCTAAGCAGAGTTGAACTAGATATGGCCCCTGTGTGTAGGAAGCACAGTTCTTTTGTTCTGAGCAAGCTCACTGTTCGGACCCCATAGGAAACACAGTAGAGTAGAAGAGTGCTCTTTTCTCAAAAGCAGAGTGTGTTTCTTGAAAGGCGAGCTGGCGTTTGTTTCCCAGTCCTAAATGGAGTTGAATCACATGCAGTTTCTGGTCCTACGAGCAAGAGTTATTTTCTGGTAAGAAGAGTCACTATTGTGCTCCCATTGTCATACACAGGGTAAAGCGCACTGGCATCTGTTCCCAGCAAGTACAGTGTATTGGAGTGGAAAGGAGCTACTGTTCTTATCAGTTTCCTAAGCAGAGTTGAGCTAGATATGTCCCGTTTGTGTAGGAAGCACAGTTCTTTTGTTCTGAGCAAGCTAACTATTTGGACCCCATTGAAAACACAGTGGAGTACAAGAGTGTTCTATTCTGAAAAGCAGAGTGTGTTTCTTGTAAGGCGAGCTAGCGTTTGTTTCCCAGTCCTAAATGGAGTTGAATCCCATGCAGTTTCTGGTCCTATGAGCAAGAGTTGTTTTCTAGTAAGAAGAGGCACTATTGTGCTCCCATTGTCATACACAGGTCAAATAGCACTGGCGTCTGTTCCCAGCATGTACACTGTATTGGACTGAAGGGGATCTACTGTTCTTGTCAGTTTCCTAAGCAGAGTTGAACTAGATATGGCCGTGTGTGTAGGAAGCACAGTTCTATTGTTCTAAGCAAGCTCACTGTTCTGGCCCTAAGGAAAATACAGTAGAGTTAGAAGAGCTCTTTTCTCAAAAGCAGAGTGTGTTTCTTGTAAGGCGAGGTAGTGTTTGTTTCCCAGTCCTAAATGGAGTTGAGTCACATGCAGTTTTTGGTACTACGAGCAAGAGATGTTTTCTGGTAAGGAAAGTCACTATTGCGCTCCCATTGCCATACACAGTGCAAATAGCACTCGCGTCTGTTCCCAGCAAGTACAGAGTATTGGACTAAAGAGGAGATACTGTTCTTGTCAGTTTCCTAAGAACAGTTAAACTAGATATGGCCCGTGTGTAGGAAGCACAGTTCTTTTGTTCTGAGCAAGCTCACTGTTCTGGCCCTAAAGGAAACACAGTAGAGTAGAATAGTTCTCATTTCTCAAAAGCAGAGTGTGTTTCTTTTAAGGCGAGTTAGTGTTTGTTTTCCAGTCCTACATGGAGTTGAATCCCATGGAGTTTCTGGTCCTAGGAGCAAGAGTTGTTTTCTGGTAAGAAGAGACACTATTGTGCTCCCATTGCCATACACAGTGCAAATAGCACTCCCGTCTGTTCCCAGCATGTACAGTGTATTGGACTGAAGAGGAGATACTGTTCTTGTCAGTTTCCTAAGCAGAGTTGAACTAGATATGGCCCGTGTGTATAGGAAGCACAGTTCTTTTGTTCTGAGAAAGCTCACTGTTTGGACCCCTTAGGAAACACAGTACAGTAGAAGAGTGCTCTTTTCTCAAAAGCAGAGTGTGTTTCTTGTAAGGCAAGCTAGCGTTTGTTTCCTAGTCCTAAATGGAGTTGAGTCACATGCAGTTTTTGGTCCTACGAGCAAGAGTTGTTTTCTGGTAAGGAAAGACACTATTGCGCTCCCATTGTCATACACAGTGCAAATAGCACTCCCGTCTGTTCCCAGCAAGTACAGTGTATTGGAATGAAGAGGAGCATCTGTTCTTGTCAGTTTCCTAAGCAGAGTTGAACAAGATATGGCCCTTGTGTGTAGGAAGCACAGTTCTTTGGTTCTGCGCAAGCTCACTGTTCGGACCTAGTAGGAAACACAGTAGAGTAGAAGAGTGCTTTTTTCGCAAAAGCAGAGTGTGTTTCTTGTAAGACGATCTAGCGTTTGTTTCCCAGTCCTATTTGGAGTTGAGTCACATGCAGTTTTTGGTCCTACGAGCAAGAGTTGTTTTCTGGTAAGGAAAGTCACTATTGCGCTCCCAATGCCATACACAGTGCAAATATCACTCGCGTCTGTTCCCAGCAAGTACAGTGTATTGGACTGAAGAGGAGCTACTGTTCTTGTCAGTTTCCCAAGCAGAGTTGAAATAGATATGGCCCGTGTGTGTAGGAAGCACAGTTCTTTGTTCTTAGCAAGCTCACTGTTCTGGCCCTATAGGAAACACAATAGAATAGAAGAGTGCTCTTTTTTCAAAAGCAGAATGTGTTTATTTTAAGGTGAGCTAGCGTTTGTTTCCCAGTCCTAAATGGAGTTGAGTCACATGCAGTTTTTGGTCCTACGAGCAAGAGTTATTTTCTGGTAAGAAGAGTCACTATTGTGCTCCCATTGTCATACACAGGGCAAAGAGCACTGGCATCTGTTCCCAGCAAGTACAGTGTATTGGACTGGAAAGGAGCTACTGTTCGTATCAGTTTCCTAAGCAGAGTTGAGCTAGATATGTCCCGTTTGTGTAGGAAGCACAGTTCTTTTGTTCTGAGCAAGCTAACTATTTGGACCCCATTGAAAACACAGTGGAGTAGAAGAGTGTTCTTTTCTCAAAAGCAGAGTGTGTTTCTTGTAAGGCGAGCTAGCGTTTGTTTCCCAGTCCTAAATGGAGTTGAATCCCATGCAGTTTCTGGTCCTATGAGCAAGAGTTGTTTTCTAGTAAGAAGAGGCACTATTGTGCTCCCATTGTCATACACAGGTCAAATAGCACTGGCGTCTGTTCCCAGCATGTACACTATATTGGACTGAAGGGGATCTACTGTTCTTGTCAGTTTCCTAAGCAGAGTTGAACTAGATATGGCCGTGTGTGTAGGAAGCACAGTTCTTTTGTTCTGAACAAGCTTTCTGTTCTGGCCCTAAGGAAAATACAGTAGAGTAGAGGAGTGCTCTTTTCTCAAAAGCAGAGTGTGTTTCTTGTAAGGCGAGCTAGTGTTTGTTTCCCAGTCCTAAATGGAGTTGAGTCACATGCAGTTTTTGGTACTACGAGCAAGAGATGTATTCTGGTAAGGAAAGTCACTATTGCGCTCCCATTGCCATACACAGTGCAAATAGCACTCGCGTCTGTTCCCAGCAAGTACAGTGTATTGGACTGAAGAGGAGATACTGTTCTTGTCAGTTTCCTAAGAACAGTTAAACTAGATATGGCCCGTGTGTAGGAAGCACAGTTCTTTTGTTCTGAGACATCTCACTGTTCTGGCCCTAAAGGAAACACAGTAGAGGAGAAGAGTGCTCATTTCTCAAAAGCAGAGTGTGTTTCTTTTAAGGCGAGTTAGTGTTTGTTTTCCAGTTTTACATGGAGTTGAATCCCATGGAGTTTCTGGTCCTACGAGCAAGAGTTGTTTTCTGGTAAGAAGAGACACTATTGCGCTCCCATTGCCATACACAGTGCAAATAGCACTCCCGACTGTTCCCAGCATGTACAGTGTATTGGACTGAAGAGGAGATACTGTTCTTGTCAGTTTCCTAAGCAGAGTTGAACTAGATATGGCCCGTGTGTATAGGAAGCACAGTTCTTTTGTTCTGAGCAAGCTCACTGTTCAGACCCCATAGGAAACACAGTAGAGTAGAAGAGTGCTCTTTTCTCAAAAGCAGAGTGTGTTTCTTGTAAGGCAAGCTAGCGTTTGTTTCCTAGTCCTAAATGGAGTTGAGTCACATGCAGTTTTTGGTCCTACGAGCAAGAGTTGTTTTCTGGTAAGGAAAGACACTAGTGCGCTCCCATTGCCATACACAGTGCAAATAGCACTCCCGTCTGTTCCCAGCAATTAGAGTGTATTGGACTGAAGAGGAGCTACTGTTCTTGTCAGTTTCCTAAGCAGCGTTTAACTAGATATGGCCCGTGTGTGTAGGCAGAACAGTTTTTTGTTCTGAGCAAGCTCACTGTTCTGGCCCTACAGGAAACACAGTAGAGTAGATGAGTGCTCTTTTCTCAAAAGCAGATTGTGTTTCTTGTAAGGTTAGCTAGCGTTTGTTTCCCAGTCCTAAATGGAGTTGAATCACATGCAGTTTTTGGTCCTACGAGCAAGAGTTGTTCTCTGGTAAGGAAAGTCACTATTGCGCTCCCATTGCCATACACAGTGCAAATAGCACTCGCGTCTGTTCCCAGCAAGTACAGTGTATTGGACTGAAGAGGAACTACTGTTCTTGTCAGTTTCCTAAGTAGAGTGGAACTAGATATGGCACCCGTGTGTTGGAAGCACAGTTCTTTTTTTCTGAGCAAGATCACTGTTCGGACCACACAGGAAACACAGTAGAGTAGAAGAGTGCTCTTTTATCAAAAGCAGAGTATGTTTCTTGTAAGGTGAGTTAGTGTTTGTTTCCCAGTCCTAAATGGAGTTGAATCCCATGGAGTTTCTGGTCCTATGAGCAAGAGTTATTTTCTGCTAAGAAGAGTCACTATTGTGCTCCCATTGTGATACACAGTGCAAATAGCACTAGCGTCTGTTCCCAGCAAGTACAGTGTATTGTACTGAAGAGGATCTACTGTTCTTGTCAGTTTCCTAAGCAGAGTTGAACTAGATATGGCCCGTGTGTGTAGGAAGCACAGTTCTTTTGTTCTGTGCAAGCTCACTGTTCGGACCCCGTAGGAAACCCAGTAGAGTAGAAGAGAGCTCTTTTCTCAAAAGCAGAGTGTGTTTCTTGTAAGGCGAGCTAGCTATTGTTTCCCAGTCCTACATGGAGTTGAGTCACATGCAGTTTTTGGTCCTACGAGCAAGAGTTATTTTCTGGTAAGAAGAGTCACTATTGTGCTCCCATTGTCATACACAGGGCAAAGAGCCCTGGCATCTGTTCCCAGCAAGTACAGTGTATTGGACTGGAGAGGAGCTACTGTTCTTATCAGTTTCCTAAACAGAGTTGAGCTAGATATGTCCCGTTTGTGTAGGAAGCACAGTTCTTTTGTTCTGAGCAAGCTAACTGTTTGGACCCCATAGAAAACACAGTCGAGTAGAAGAGTGTTCTTTTCTCAAAAGCAGAGTGTGTTTCTTGTAAGGCGAGCTAGCGTTTGTTTCCCAGTCCTAAATGGAGTTGAATCACATGCAGTTTCTTGTCCTAAGAGCAAGAATTTTTTTCTGGTAAGAAGAGTCACTATTGGGCTCCCATTGCCATACACAGTGTAAATAGCACTCGCGTCTGTTCCCAGCTAATACAGTGTATTGGACTGAAGAGGAGATACTGTTCTTGTCAGTTTCCTAAGCAGAGTTGAACTAGATATGGCCCGTGTGTGTAGGAAGCACAGTTCTTTTGTTCTGAGCAAGCTCACTGTTCTGGCCTTATAGGAAACACGGTAGAGTAAAAGAATGCTCATTTCTCAAAAGCAGAGTGTGTTTCTTTTAAGGCGAGTTAGTGTTTGTTTCCCAGTCCTACATGGAGTTGAATCCCATGGAGTTTCTGGTACTACGAGCAAGAGTTGTTTTCTGGTAAGAACAGTCCCTATTGCGCTCCCATTGTCATACACAGGGCAAATAGCACTGGCGTCTGTTCCCAGCATGTACAGTGTATTGGACTGAAGAGGATCTACAGTTCTTGTCAGTTTCGTAGGCAGAATTGAACTAGATATGGCCGTGTGTGTATGAAGCACAGTTCTTTTGTTGTGAGCAAGCTCACTGTTCTGGCCAAATCGGAAACACAGTAGAGTAGAAGAGTGCTCTTTTCTCAAAAGTAGAGTGTGTTTCTTGTAAGGCGAGCTAGCGTATGTGTCCCAGTCCTAAATGGAGTTGAGTCACATGCAGTTTTTGGTCCTACGAGCAAGAGTTGTTTTCTGGTAAGGAAAGTCACTATTGAGCTCCCATTTCGATACACAGGGCAAATAGCACTCCCGTCTGTTCCCAGCAAGTACAGTGTATTGGACTGAAGAGGAGCTACTGTTCTTGTCATTTTCCTAAGCAGCGTTGAACTAGATATGGCCCGTGTGTGTAGGAAGAACAGTTTTTTGTTCTGAGCAAGCTCACTGTTCTGTCCCTAAAGGAAACACAGTAGAGTAGAAGAGTGCTCTTTTCTCAAAAGCAGAGTGTGTTTCTTGTAAGGCGAGCTAGCATTTGTTTCCCAGTCCTAAATGGAGTTGAATCCCATGGAGTTTCTGGTCCTATGAGCAAGAGTTGTTTTCTGGTAAGAAGATTCACTATTACGCTCCCATTGTCATACACAGGGCAAATAGCACTGGCGTCTGTTCCCAATGTACAGTGTATTGGACTGAAGAGTATCTAATATTCTTGTCAGTTTCGTGAGCAGAATTGAATTAGATATTGCCCTGTGTGTAGGAAGCACAGTTCTTTTGTTCTGAGCAAGCTCACTGTTCTGGCCCTATAAGAGACACAGTAGTAGAAGAATGCTCATTTCTCAAATGCAGAGTGTGTTTCTTTTAAGGCGATTTAGTGTTTGTTTCCCAGTCCTACAAGGAGTTGAATCCCATGGAGTTTCTGGTCTACGAGCAAGAGTTGTTTTCTGGTAAGAAGAGTCCCTATTGAGCTCCCATTGTCATACACAGGGTAAATAGCACTGGCGTCTGTTCCCAGCATGTACAGTGTATTGGACGGAAGAGGATCTACTGTTCTTGTCAGTTCCATAGGCAAAATTGAACTAGATATCTCCATGTGTGTATGAAGCACAGTTCTTTTGTTCTGAGCAAGCTCACTGTTCTGGCCAAATAGGAAACACAGTAGAGTAGAAGAGTGCTCTTTTCTCAAAAGCAGAGTGTGTTTCTTGTAAGGCGAACTGGCGTTTGTTTCCCAGTCCTAAATTGAGTTGAGTCACATGCAGTATTTGGTACTACGAGCAAGACTTGTTTTCTGGTAAGGAAAGTCACTATTGCGCTCTCATTGTCATACACACTGCAAACAGCACTCCCGTCTGTTCCCAGCAAGTACAGTGTACTGGACTGAAGAGGAGCATCTGTTCTTGTCAGTTTCCTAAGCAGAGTTGATCAATATATGGCCCGTGTGTGTAGGAAGCACAGTTCTTTGGTTCTGCCCAAGCTCTCTATTCGGACCCCGTAGGAAACACAGTAGAGTAGAAGAGTGCTCTTTTCTCAAAAGCAGAGTGTGTTTCTTGTAAGGCGAGCTAGCGTTTGTTTCCCAGTCCTATATGGAGTTGAGTCACATGCAGTTTTTGGTCCTATGATCAAGAGTTGTTTTCTGGTAAGGAAAGTCACTATTGCGCTCCCATTGCCATACACAGAGCAAATATCACTCGCGTCTGTTCCCAGCAATTACAGTGTATTGGACTGAAGAGGAGCTACTGTTCTTGTCAGTTTCCCAAGCAGAGTTGAAATAGATATGGCTCGTGTGTGTAGGAAGCACAGTTATTTTGTTCTTAGCAAGCTCACTGTTCTGGCCCTATAGGAAACACAATAGAGTATAAGAGTGCTCTTTTTTCAAAAGCAGAGTGCGTTTGTTGTAAAGTGAGCTGGCGTTTGTTTCCCAGTCCTAAATGGAGTTGAATCTCATGCAGTTTTTGGTCCTACCAGCAAGAGTTGTTTTCTGGTAAGGAAAGTCACTATTGCGTTCCCATTGCCATACACTGTGCAAAGAGCACTCGCGTCTGTTCCCAGCAAGTACAGTGTATTGGACTGAAGAGGAGCTACTGTTCTTGTCAGTTTCCTAAGCAGAGTTGAACTAGATATGGCCCCTGTGTGTAGGAAGCACAGTTCTTTTGTTCTGAGCAAGCTCACTGTTCAGACCCCATAGGAAACACAGTAGAGAAGAAGAGTGCTCTTTTCTCAAAATCAGAGTGAGTTTCTTGTAGGGCGAGCTAGCGTTTGTTTCCTAGTCCTAAATGGAGTTGAATATCATGCAGTTTTTGGTCCTACGCGCAAGAGTTGTTTTCTGGTAAGGAAAGTCACTATTGTGCTCCCATTGCCATACACAGTGCAAATAGCACTCGCGTCTGTTCCCAGCAAGTACAGTGTATTGGACTGAAGAGGAGATACTGTTCTTGTCAGTTTCCTAAGAACAGTTAAACTAGATATGGCACGTGTGTAGGAAGCACAGTTCTTTTGTTCTGAGACATCTCACTGTTCTGGCCCTAAAGGAAACACAGTAGAGGAGAAGAGTGCTCATTTCTCAAAAGCAGAGTGTGTTTCTTTTAAGGTTAGCTAGCGTTTGTTTCCCAGTCCTAAATGGAGTTGAATCACATGCAGTTTTTGGTCTTTTTGAGAAAAGAGCACACTTCTACTCTTCTGTGTTTCCTATAGGGCCAGAACAGAAAGCTTGCTCAGAACAAAAGAACTGTGCTTCCTACATACACGGCCATAACTTGTTCAATTCTGCTTAGGAAACTGACAAGAACAGTAGATCCTTTTCTGTCCAATACACTGTACATGCTGCGAACAGACGTGAGTGCTATTTGTACTGTGTATGGCAATGGGAGCACACTAGTGTCTCTTCTTACCAGAAAACAACTCTTGCTCGTAGGACCAGAAACTGCATGTGATTCAACTCCATTTAGGACTGGGAAACAAACGCTAGCTCGCCTTACAAGGAACACACTCTGCTTTTGAGAAAAGAGCACTCTTCTACTCTACTGTGTTTCCTATGGGGTTCGAACAGTGAGCTTGCTCAGAAGAAAAAAACTGTGCTTCCTACTCACGGGCCATATCTAGTTCAACTCTGCTTAGGACACTGACAAGAAGAGTGGCTCCTCTTCAGTCCAATACACTGTACTCTCGGGGAACAGACGTGAGTGCTATTTGCACTTTGTATGGCAATGGGATGGCAATAGTGACTTTTCTTACCAGAAAACAACTCTTGCTCGTAGGACCAGAAACTGCATGTGACTCAAATCCATTTAGGACTGGGAAACAAACGCTAGCTCGTCTTACAAGGAACACACTCTGCTTTTGAGAAAAGAGCACTCTTCTACTCTACTGGGTTTCCTATAGGGCCAGAACAGTGAGCACGCTCAGAACAAAAGAACTGTACTTCCTACACACACGGGCCATATCTAGTTCAATTCTATTTAGGAAACTGACAATAACAGTAGATCCTCTTCAGTCCAATACACTGTACATGCTGGGAATGGACACCAGTGCTATTTGCACTGTGTATGGCAATGGGAGCGAAATAGTGACTCTTCTTACCAGAAAACAACTCCTGCTCATAGGACAAAAAACTCCATTTGATTCAACTCCATTTCGGACTGGGAAACAAACGCTAGCTCGCCTTACAAGAAACACACACTGCTTTTGAGAAAAGGGCACTCTTCTACTCTACTGTGTTTTCTATGGCACTGAACAGTGAGCTTGCTCAGAACAAAAGAACTGTGCTTCCTACACACACAGCCATATCTAGTTCAACTCTGCTTAGGAAACTGACAAGAACAGTAGCTCCTCTTCAGTCCAATACACTGTACTGGCTGGGAACAGACTCGAGTGCTATTTGCACTGTGTATGACAATGGGAGCACAATAGTGACTCTTCTTACCAGAAAACAACTCTTGCTCGTAGGACCAGAAACTGCATGTTACGAAACTCCATTTAGGACTGGGAAACAAACGCTAGCTCGATTACAAGAAACACACTCTGCTTTTGAGAAAAGAGCACTCTTCTACTCTACTGTGTTTCCTATGTGGTCTGAACAGTGAAGTTGCTCAGAACAAAAGAACTGTACTTCCTACACTCACAGGCCATATCTAGTTCAACTCTGCTTAGGAAACTGACAAGAACAGTAGATCCTCTTCAGTCCAATACACTGTACTTGGTGGGAACAGACGGGAGTGCTATTTGCACTGTGTATGGCAAAGGGAGCACAATAGTGACTTTCCTTACCAGAAAACAACTCTTGCTCGCAGGACCAGAAACTGCATGTGATTCAACTCCATTTAGGACTGGGAAACAAACGCTAGCTCGCCTTACAAGAAACACACTCTGCTTTTGAGAAAAGAGCACTCTTCTACTCTACTGTGTTTCCTATGGGGTCCGAACAGTGAGCTTGCTCAGAACAAAAGAACTGTGCATCCTACACACACGGGCCATATCTAGTTCAACTCTGCTTAGGAAACTGACAAGAATAGTAGATCCTCTTCAGTCCAATACACTGTACCTGCTGGGAATAGACTCTAGTGCTATTTGCACAGTGTATGACAATTGGAGCGAAATAGTGACTCTTCTTACCAGAAAACAACTCTTGCTCGTAGGACCAGAAACTGCATGTGACTCAACTCTTTTTAGGACTGGGAAACAAACGCTAGCTCGATTACAAGAAACACACTCTGCTTTTGAGAAAAGAGCACTCTTCTACTCTACTGTGTTTCCTATGGGGTCCGAAAAGTGAGCTAGCTCAGAACAAAAGAACTGTGCTTCCTACACACACAGGACATATCTACTTCAACTCTGCTTAGGAAACTGACAAGAACAGTAGCTTCTCTTCAGTCCAATACACTGTACTTGCTGGGAACCAATGCCAGTGCTATTTGCCCTGTGTATGACAATGGGAGCTTAATAGTGACTCTTCTTACCAGAAAACAACTCTTGCTCGTAGGACCAGAAACTGCATGGGATTCAACTCCATTTCTTACTGGGAAACAAACACTAGCTGGCCTTACAAGAAACACACTCTGCTTTTGAGAAAAGACCACTCTTCTACTCTACTGTGTTTCCTATGGGTTCCGAACAGTCAGCTTGCTCAGAACAAAAGAACTGTGCTTCCTACACACACGGGCCATATCTAGTTCAACTCTGCTTAGAAAACTGACAAGAACAGTAGCTCCTCTTCAGTCCAATACACTGTACTTGCTGGGAACAGGCACCAGTGCTATTTGCACTGTGTATGGCAATGGGAGCGCAATAGTGACTTTCCTTACTAGAAAACAACTCTTGCTGGTCGGACCACAAACTGCATGTCACTCAACTCCATTTAGGACTGGGAAACAAACGCTAGCTCGCCTTAAAAGAAACACAACATGCTTTTGTGAAAAGAGCACTCTTCTACTCTACTGTGTTTCCTATGGTGTCCGAACAGTGAGCTTGCTCAGAACAAAAGAACTGTGCTTCCTACACACATGGGCCATATCTGGTTCAACTCCTCTTAGGAAAATGACAAGAAGAGTAGCTCCTCTTCAGTCCAATACACTGTACTTGCTGGGAACAGACGCAAGTGCTATTTGTGCTACCTATGGCAATGGGAGCGCAATAGTGACTTTCCTTACCAGAAAACAACTCTTGCTCACAGGACCAGAAATTGCATGTGATTCAACACCATTTAGGACTGGGAAAGAAACGCTAGCTCGCCTTACAAGAAACACACTCAGCTTTTGAGAAAAGAGCACTCTTCTACTCTACTGTGTTTCCTATAGGGCCAGAACAGTGAGCTTGATCAGAACAAGAGAACTGTGCTTCCTACACACACGGCCATATCTAGTGCAATTCTCCTTAGGAAACTGACAAGAACAGTAGCTCCTCCTCAGTCCAATACAGTGTATTTGCTGGGAACAGACGCGTGTGCTATTTGTACTGTGTATGGCAATGGGAGCAAAATAGTGACTCTTCTTACCAGAAAACAACTCTTGCTCATAGGACCACAAACTGCATGTGACTCAACTCCTTTTAGGACTGGGAAACAAACGCTAGCTCACCTTCCAAGAAAAACACACTGCTTTTGTGAAAAGAGCACTCTTCTACTCTAATGTGTTTCCTATGGGGTCCGAACAGTGAGCTTGCTCAGAACAAAAGAACTGTGCTTCCTACACACACGGGCATATCTAATTCATTTCTGCTTAGGAACCTGACAAGAACAGTAGATTCTCTTCAGTCCAATACACTGTACATGCTGGTAACCGACGCCAGAGCTATTTGCCCTGTGTATGACAATGGGAGCGCAATATTGACTCTTCTTACCAGAAAACAACTCTTGCTCATAGACCAGAAACTGCATGTGATTCAACTCCATTTAGGACTGGGAAACAAACGCTAGCTCGCCTTACAAGAAACACACTCTGCTTTTGAGAAAAGAGCACTCTTCTACTCTACTGTGTTTCCTATAGGGCCAGAACAGTGAGCTTGCTCAGAACAAAAGACCTGTGCTTCCTACACACACGGGCCATATCTAGTTCAACTCTGCTTTGAAAACTGACAAGAACAGTAGCTGCTCTTCAGTCCAATACACTGTACTTGCTGGGAACAGGCGCCAGTGCTATTAGCACTGTGTATGGCAATGGGAGCGCAATAGTGACTTTCCTTACTAGAAAACAACTCTTGCTGGTAGGACCACAAACTACATGTCACTCACCTCCATTTAGGACTGGGAAACAAACGCTAGCTCGCCTTACAAGAAACACAATATGCTTTTGTGAAAAGAGCACTCTTCTACTCTACTGTGTTTCCTATGGGGTCCGAACAGTGAGCTTGCTCAGAACAAAAGAACTGTGCTTCCTACACACATGGGCCATATCTGGCTCAACTCCTCTTAGGAAAATGACAAGAAGAGTAGCTCCTCTTCACTCCAATACACTGTACTTGCTGGGAACAGACGCGAGTGCTATTTGCACTACATGTGGCAATGGGAGCGCAATAGTGACTTTCCTTACCAGAAAACAACTCTTGCTCATAGGACCAGAAATTGCATGTGATTCAACTCCATTTAGGACTGGGAAACAAATGCTAGCTCACCTTACAAGAAACACACTCTGCTTTTGAGAAAAGAGCACTCTTTTACTCTACTGTGTTTCCTATAGGGCCAGAACAGTGAGCTTGATCAGAACAAGAGAATTGTGCTTCCTACACACACGGCCATATCTAGTGCAATTCTGCTTAGGAAACTGACAAGAACAGTAGATACTCTTCAGTCCAATACACTGTATATGCTGGGAACAGACGCCAGTGCTATTTGCCCTGTGTATGACAATGGGAGCGCAATAGTGACTCTTCTTACGAGAAAACAGCTCTTGCTCGTTGGACAAGAAACTGCATGGGAATCAACTCATTTAGGACTGGGAAACAAACGCTAGCTTGCCTTACAAGAAACACACTCTGCTTTTGAGAAAAGAGCACTCTTCTACTCTACTGTGTTTCCTATGGGGTCTGAACAGTGAGCTTGCTCAGAACAAAAGAATTGTGCTTCATACACACATGGACCATATCTAATTCAACTCTGCTTAGGAATCTGACAGGAACAGTAACTCCTCTTCAGTCCAATACAGTGATTTGCTGGGAACAGACGCATGTGCTATTTGTACTGTGTATGGCAATAGGAGCGCAATAGTGACTCTTTTTACCAGAAAACATCTCTTGCTCATAGGACCACAAACTGCATGTGACTCAACTCCACTTAGGACTGGGAAACAAACGCTAGCTCGCCTTCCAAGAAAAACACTCTGCTTTTGTAAAAAGAGCACACTTCTACTCTACTGTGTTTCCTATGGGGTCCGAACAGTGAGCTTGCTCAGAACAAAAGAACTGTGCTTCCTACACACACGGCCATATCTAATTCAATTCTGCTTAGGATAATGACAAGAACAGTAGATCCTCTTCAGTTCAATACATTGTACATGCTGGAAACCGATGCCAGTGCTATTTGCTCTGTGTATGACAATGGGAGCGCAATAGTGACTCTTCTTACCAGAAAACAACTCTTGCTCGTAGGACCAGAAACTGCATGTCCTTCAACTGCATTTAGGACTGGGAAACCAACGCTAGCTCGCCTTACAAGAAACACACTCTGCTTTTGAGAAAAGAGCACTCTTCTACTCTACTATGTTTCCTATGGTGTCCGAACAGTGAGCTTGCTCAGAACAAAAGAACTGTGCTTCCTACACACACGGGCCATATCTAGTTCAACTCTGCTTAGGAAACTGACAAGAACAGTAGATCCTCTTCAGTCCAATAGACTGTACATGCTGGGAACAGACGCGAGTGCTATTTGCCCTGTGTACGACAATGGGAGCACAATAGTGACTTTTCTTACCAGAAAACAGCTCTTGCTTGTTGGACAAGAAACTGCATGGGATTCAACTCCATTTAGGACTGGGAAACAAACTCTAGCTTGCCTTACAAGAAACACACTCTGCTTTTGAGAAAAGAGCACTCTTCTACTCTACTGTGTTTCCTATGTTGTCCGAACAGTGAGCTTGCTCAGAACAAAAGAACTGTGCTTCCTACACACACGGGCCATATCTAGTTCAACTCTGCTTAGAAAACTGAAAGAACAGTAGCTGCTCTTCAGTCCAATACACTGTACTTGCTGGGAACAGGCGCCAGTGCTATTTGCACTGTGTATGGCAATGGGAGCGCAATAGTGACTCTTCTTACCAGAAAACAACTCATGCTCGTAGGAACAGAAACTGCATGGGATTCAACTCCATTTCTGACTGTGAAGCAAATATTAGCTCGCCTTTCAAGAAACACAATCTAATTTTGAGAAAAGAGCACTCATCTACTCTACTGTGTTTCCTATGGTGTCTGCACAGAGTGCTTTCTCAGAACACAAGAACTGTGTTTCCTACACACACGGGTACATATCTATTTCAACTCCTCTTAGGAAAATGACAAGAACAGTAGCTCCTCTTCAGTCCAATACACTCTACTTGCTGGGAACAGACGCGAGTGCTATTTTCACTATGTATGGCAATGGGTGCGCAATAGTGACTTTCCTTACCAGAAAACAACTCTTGCTCATAGGACCAGAAACTGCATGTGATTCAACTCCATTTAGGACTGGGAAACAAACGCTAGCTCGCCTTACAAGAAATACACTCTGCTTTTGAGAAAAGAGCACTCTTCTACTCTACTGTGCTTCCTATAGGGCCAGAACAGTGAGCTTGATCAGAACAAGAGAACTGTGCTTCCTACACACACGGCCATATCTAGTTCAATTCTGCTTAGGAAACTGACAAGAACAGTACATCCTCTTCAGTCCAATAGACTGTACATGCTGAAAACAGACGCGAGTGCTATTTGCCCTGTGTACGACCATGGGAGCGCAATAGTGACTCTTCTTATCAGAAAACAGCTCTTGCTCGTTGGACAAGAAACTGCATGGGATTCAACTCCATTTAGGACTGGGAAACAAACTCTAGCTTGCCTTACAAAAAAACACACTCTGCTTTTGAGAAAAGAGCACTCTTCTACTCTACAGTGTTTCCTATGGGGTCCGAACAGTGAGCTTGCTCAGAACAAAAGAAATGTGCTTCCTATACACATGGGCCATATCTAATTCAACTCTGCTTAGGAAACTGACAGGAACAGTGGCTCCTCTTCAGTCCAATACAGTGTGTTTGCTGGGAACAGATGTGTGTGCTATTTGCCCTGTGTATGGCAATGGGAGCACAATAGTGATTCTTCTTACCAGAAAACAACTCTTGCTCATAGGACCACAAACTGCATGTGACTCAACTCCATTTAGGACAGGGAAACAAACGCTAGCTCACCTTCCAAGAAACACACTCTGCTTTTGTGAAAGGAGCACTCTACTAATCTACTGTGTTTCCTATGGGGTCCGAACAGTGAGCCTGCTCAGAACAAAAGAACTGTGCTTCCTACACACACGGCCATATCTAATTCAATTCTGCTTAGGAACCTGACAAGAACAGTAGATCCTCTTCAGTTCAATACATTGTACATGCTGGGAACCGATGCCAGTGCTCTTTGCCCTGTATATGACAATGGGAGCACAACAGTGACTCTTCTTACCAGAAAACAACTCTTGCTCGAAGGACCAGAAACTGCATGTGATTCAACTCCATTTAGGACTGGGTAACAAATGCTAGCTCGCCTTACAAGAAACACACTCTGCTTTTGAGAAAAGAGCACTCTTCTACTCCATTGTGTTTCCTATGGGGTCCGAACAGTGAGCTTGCTCAGAACAAAAGAACTGTGCTTCCTACACACACGGCCATATCTAGTTCAATTCTGCTTAGGAAACTGACAAGAACAGTAGATTCTCTTCAGTCCAATACACTGTACATACTGGGAACAGATGCCAGTGCTATTTGCCCTGTGTATGACAATGGGAGCGTAATATTGACTCTTCTTAACAGAAAACAACTCTGGCTCGTAGGACCAGAAACTGCATGTGATTCAACTCCATATAGGACTGGGAAACAAACGCTAGCTCGCCTTACAAAAAACACACAATGCTTTTGAGAAAAGAGCACTCTTCTACTCTACTCTGTTTCCTATGGTGTCCGAACAGTGAGCTAGCTCAGAACAAAAGAACTGTGCTTCCTACACACACGGGCCATATCTAGTTCAACTCTGCTTAGAAAAATGACAAGAACAGTAGCTGCTCTTCAGTCCAATACACTGTACTTGCTGGGAACAGACGCGAGTGCTATTTGCACTGTGTATGGCAATGGGAGCGCAATAGGGACTCTTCTTACCAGAAAACAACTCTTGCTCGTAGGACCAGAAACTGCATGGGATTCAACTCCATTTCTGACTGGGAAGCAAATACTAGCTCGCCTTTCAAGAAACACAATCTAATTTTGAGAAAAGAGCACTCATCTACTCTACTGTGTTTCCTATGGTGTCCGAACAGTGAGCTTGCTCAGAACAAAAGAACTGTGTTTCCTCCACACACGGGACATATCTAGTTCAACTCTGCTTAGGAAAATGACAAGAACAGTAGCTCCTCTTCAGTCCAATACACTGTAATTGCTGGGAACAGACGCAAGTGCTATTTGCACTGTGTATGGCAATGAGAGTACAATAGTGACATTCCTTACCAGAAATCTACTCTTGCTCATAGGAACAAAAACTGCATGTGATACAACTCCATTTAGAACTGGGAAATAAATGTTAGCTCGCCTTAAAAGAAACACACTCTGCTTTAGAGAAAAGAGCACTCTTCTACTCTACTGTGTTTCCTATAGGGCCAGAACAGTAAGCTTGCACAGAATAAAAGAAGTGTGCTTCCTAAACACACGGCCATATCTAGTTCAATTCAGCTTAGGAAACTGACACCGACAGTATACCCTCTTCCGTCAAATACACTGCACATGCTGGGAACAGACACCAGTGCTATTTGCACTGTGTATGACAATGGGAGCACAATAGTGACTCTTCTTACCAGAAAACAACTCTTGCTCGTAGGACCAGAAACTGCATGTGACTCAACTCCATTTAGGACTGGGAAAGAAACGCTAGCTCGCCTTACAAGAAACACACTCTGCTTTTGAGAAAAGAGCACTC
Source organism: Peromyscus eremicus (assembly GCF_949786415.1). Classification (NCBI taxonomy): domain Eukaryota; kingdom Metazoa; phylum Chordata; class Mammalia; order Rodentia; family Cricetidae; genus Peromyscus; species Peromyscus eremicus. The sequence goes on along the minus strand of NW_026734697.1, from coordinate 145,912 downwards.
TTCTACTCTACTGTGTTTCCTTTAGGGCCAGAACAGTGAACTTGCTCAGAACAAAAGAACTGTGCTTCCTACACACAGGGGCCATATCTAGTTCAACTCTGCTTAAGAAACTGACAAGAACAGTAGATCCTCTTCAGTCCAATAGACTGTACATGCTGTGAACAGACGCGAGTGCTATTTGCCCTGTGTACGACAATGGGAGCGCAATAGTGACTTCTCTTACCAGAAAACAGCTCTTGCTCGTTGGACAAGAAACTGCATGGGATTCAACTCCATTTAGGACTGGGAAACAAACTCTAGCTTGCCTTACAAGAAACACACTCTGCTTTTGAGAAAAGAGCACTCTTCTACTCTACTGTGTTTCCTATGGGGTCCGAACAGTGAGCTTGCTCAGAACAAAAGAACTGTGCTTCCTTTACACATGGGCCATATCTAATACAACTGTGCTTAGGAAACTGACAGGAACAGTAGCTCCTCTTCAGTCCAATACAGTGTATTTGCTGGGAACAGACGCGTGTGCTATTTGCCCTGTGTATGGCAATGGGAGCGCAATAGTGACTCTTCTTACAAGAAAACAACTCTTGCTCATAGGACCACAAACTGCATGTGACTCAACTCCATTTAGGACAGGGAAACAAACACTAGCTCACCTTCCAAGAAACACACTCTGCTTTTGTGAAAAGAGCACTCTTCTACTCTACTGTGTTTCCTATGGGGTCCGAACAGTGAGCTTGCTCAGAAAAAAAGAACTGTGCTTCCTACACACACGGCCATATCTAATTCAATTCTGCTTAGGAACCTGACAAGAACAGTAGATTCTCTTCAGTTCAATACATTGTACATGCTGGGAACCGATGCCAGTGCTATTTGCCCTGTGTATGACAATGGGAGCACAATAGTGACTCTTCTTACCAGAAAACAACTCTTGCTCGTAGGACCAGAAACTGCATGTGACTCAACTCCATTTAGGACTGGGAAACAAACGCTAGCTCGCCTTACAAGAAACACACTCTGCTTTTGAGAAAAGAGCACTCTTCTACTCTGCTGTGTTTCCTATGGGGTCCAAACAGTGAGCTTGCTCAGAACAAAAGAACTGTGCTTTCTACACCCATGGCCATATCTAGTTCAATTCTGCTTAGGAACCTGACAAGAACAGTAGATCCTCTTCAGTCTAATACACTGTACTTGCTGGGAACAGACGCCAGTGCTATTTACCCTGTGTATTACAATGGGAGCGCAATAGTGACTCTTCTTACCAGAAAACAACTCTTGCTCGTAGGACCAGAAACTGCATGTGATTCAACTCCATATAGGACTGGGAAAAAAACACTAGCTGGCCTTACAAGAAACACACTCTGCTTTTGAGAAAAGAGCACTCTTCTACTCTACTGTGTTTCCTATAGGGCCAGAACTGAGAGCTTGCTCAGAACAAAAGAACTGTGCTTCCTACATACAGGGACATATCTAGTTCAATTCTGCTTAGGAAACTGACAAGAACAATAGATCCTTTTCAGTCCAATACACTGTACATGCTGGGAACTGAAGCGAGTGCTATTTGCACTGTGTATGGCAATGGGAGCGCAATAGTGACATTCCTTACCAGAAAACAACTCTTGCTCATAGGACCAAAAACAGCATGTGATTCAACTCCATTTAGAACTGGGAAATAAATGCTAGCTCGCCTTACAAGAAAAACACTCTGCTTTTGAGAAAAGAGCACTCTTCTACTCTACTGTGTTTCCTATAGGGCCAGAACAGTAAGCTTGCACAGAACAAAGGAAGTGTGCTTCCTACACACACGGCCATATCTAGTTCAATTCAGCTTAGGAAACTGACAAGAACAGTATACCCTCTTCAGTCAAATACACTGCTGTTGCTGGAGAATTTCTCTCCAGCTCCCACAACCAAGTCCCGCCAGTCTCAGAGCCCACTTATAAAATAAACACACAGACTCTTACATTATTTAAACTGCTTGGCCATTAGCTCAGGCCTGTTATTGTCTAGCTCTTACTCTTATATTTAGCCCATTTCTATTAATCTTTACTTTGCCACATGGCTCATGGCTTACTGGTACCTTACATCTTCCTTGTCCTGATGGCGGCTGGCAGTGTCCCTCTCAGCCTTCCACTTCCCAGAATTCTTTTCCTTGTCCCGCCTATATTTCCTGCCTAGCCAATGGCCAATCAGTGATTTATTTACTGACCAATCAGCAACACACTTGACATACAGACCATCCCACAGCACTTCCCCTTTTCTTTTCTTAAAAAGGAAGGTTTTAACTTTAACATAGTAAAATTACATATAACAAAACAATTATCAAGCAAGAATTACAGTTACAACATTAAAGAAGAGATCCTATCTATCTTATATTTGTGAGTTTAAGGTTTTATATCTAACTTATCTTTTATTATAACTAAGGAAAATTGTAAGTATCTAGTCTTTAACCACATCAAAGACCTCAGAAGGATATACTACTACCTGAGAAATGGAGAAGGATATAAGCAACTTTTAGGAGTCTTGTAGGGTAGACAGAGACAGCTGAGCCTGGACAGTCATGTAAAGTTTTCTTGTAAAGTTGGGGCATCTGTCTTCAGCCCACAGGCCTAGAGTCTCTTATTCACTTTTTTCTGTGTCTTGTAGAATGTCTGGCAGTTTTCTCTGCAAAGCAGGAACCTGAAGGACCATTTTGTCAAGCAAAGTTCAGTGGTCACCTTTCTATGGGTCCTGCATGTCCAGTTGATCAAGCAGTCCAGGCAAGAACAGTTTCTTGCCCAAATGGCTATTTTTGTCAAGGTGAAGATAAACTCCATATGGAGTGTCTTCGATGCCCATCCTCCTCTCTGAAGTAAATCGGTGCTGTCAGGAGCAGACATGTCTCACTGTCCAAAAAGTCTAAACTTTTAAAACATTTTAAATGCCATATTCTGTAGGTCTTTGAAGTGTTTGAAGACTACCTATCTATCTGAAATATAACTATGTATACCTAGAAGACTTAACTAACATGGCTACAAATATTATCATAGATGACTAACTATTAATCTATTTTTTAATTATCCATTACAATTTTAAATGAGTTACATAAACATAATACCTCAAACAAGAATAGAAATATATATACAGTATAACAAAATTAAGTTTAAATTTGTATCAACAAACTAAAATCTATAGCAATGTAAAACATTTTAAACAAGTTGTTACTCTTTAAAAGTAGGTTCATTAATCTACCCTTTCATCCTATCATATCTAAACTATCCCCTTTTTTTCTTTAGAAAGAGATTGTATTTATAATCAACCTGCTTTAAATAAAAATATTGTTTTTTCTCTGTCCCACACCAGAGGGCTCTTCTGATTTGGGACACAAGAATCTCTTAACCATTTTTTTTTTGAGCAATATGTCTGGGTTTAGAGGGGGAGTGATCCAATTCCATCTCTAAAGCCAGCTTGGTATATTTGGGAATTTGGGCGTAGCTTCTCTTACTACTTCCTGCTGGAAGGGGGCGCTGTATCTTATGGGGAAACAAAGAAAATTTTAGAATTATGGAATAGTCCATGAGGCTGTATCGTCTGAGCCAGATGCCTTCAAACCATTCTGGATGTTGGATCATCTGGGCCATGGTGTCATTGGAGACCTTCAGGGGGTCTTGGCTGGTCAAACCTGATGTATCTTAATCTGGAACAAATCCATAGCCTTTGGCTTTCTGTGGGAACAAAAGCAGAGACTCCTTTCCAAAGTAACATATCCTTATATCCAAATTTTGAAGTCAAGATATCTTTAAAATATGCATATTGGTTTAACTCAGCTTCCTTTACAATCAAATATCTCTCTGCAGTTAAGAATCCCAAAGACAACACAATCCAGATTCTCTGTGTAATATTCATCTTTACGTGGCTTATTTTTATACTACCTTTACTGTCTCTTTAAAGACTTTATTTTTTAAAACTATGTATTTGTTTCTATAACTCTATATATCACCTTTTCTTTGTCTCTTTCAAGCCTACGTATCTTTTACACACATTGTAAACTATTACATCTGAATCTGTCTTATTGTGAATCTTTTGCCTTAAACTGCAGCAGCTGTGGCTGCTGGCTCCGCCCACCTCAGCTTCCCAACATGGCTACGTTTACCGCCAGCTCTGGGAGCTATCGTGGGTCTATGCTTTTATCCAAGCAGCGTGTAGCCCAAAAACCTCTTTTTTTGTTTTGTACCTGCAAAGGCTAAATCTACCACGCAGCTTAATGTGCCACTTGCAGAGGCCTTATTCCCGCCATACTGCAGGTCGAGCATGCACGCCAGGAACCCGCCAGTAGCTCAAACCGGCAGCTGCTGCTCATTTGAGAGAGACAATTAGGAACTGTTTTTAGCTCCGTTTTAGAATCTTTTTTCTCAGTTTTTAGGTGGAAACTCTTGCCACCACGTTGGACGCCATTTGTTGCTGGAGAATTTCTCTCCAGCTCCCACAACCAAGTCCCGCCAGTCTCAGAGCCCACTTATAAAATAAACACACAGACTCTTACATTATTTAAACTGCTTGGCCATTAGCTCAGGCCTGTTATTGTCTAGCTCTTACTCTTATATTTAGCCCATTTCTATTAATCTTTACTTTGCCACATGGCTCATGGCTTACTGGTACCTTACATCTTCCTTGTCCTGATGGCGGCTGGCAGTGTCCCTCTCAGCCTTCCACTTCCCAGAATTCTTTTCCTTGTCCCGCCTATACTTCCTGCCTAGCCAATGGCCAATCAGTGATTTATTTACTGACCAATCAGCAACACACTTGACATACAGACCATCCCACAGCACACTGCACATTCTGGGAACAGACAACAGTGCTATTTGCCCTGTGTATGGCAATGGGAGCGCAATAGTGACTCTTCTTACCAGAAAACAACTCTTGTTCGTAGGACCAGAAACTGCATGTGACTCAACTCCATTTAGGACTGGGAAAGAAACGCAAGCTCGCCTTACAGGAAACACACTCTGCTTTTGAGAAAAGAGCACTCTTCTACTCTTCTGTATTTCCTATAGGGACCGAACAGTGAGCTTGCTCAGAACAAAAGAACTGTGCTTCCTACTCACACGGGCCATATCTAGTTCAACTCTGCTTAGGAAACTGACAAGAACAATAGCTCCTCTTCAGTCCAATACACTGTACTTGCTGGAAACAGACACGAGTGCTATTTGCACTGTGTATGGCAAAGGGAGCGCAATAGTGACTTTTTTTTTTACCAGAAAACAACTCTTGCTGGTAGGACCAAAAACTGCATGTGATTCAACTCCATTTCAGACTGGGAAACAAACGCTAGCTCGCCTTACAAGAAACACACTCTGCTTTTGAGAAAAGAGCACTCTTCTACTCTACTGTGTTTTCTATAGGGCCAGAACAGAGAGCTTGCTCAGAACAAAAGAACTGTGCTTCCTACATACACGGCCATATCTAGTTCAATTCTGCTTAGGAAACTGACAAGAACAATAGATCCTTTTCAGTCCAATACACTGTACATGCTGGAAACAGACGCGAGTGCTATTTGCACTATGTATGGCAATAGGAGCGCAATAGTGACTTTCCTTACCAGAAAACAACTCTTGCTCGTAGGACCAGATACTGCATGTGATTCAACTCCATTTAGGACTGGGAAACAAACGCTAGCTCACCTTACAAGAAACACACTCTGCTTTTGAGAAAAGAGCACTCTTCTACTCTACTGTGTTTCCTATGGGGTCCGAACAGTGAGCTTGCTCAGAACAAAAGAACTGTGCTTCCTACACACGGGCCATATCTAGTTCAACTCTGCTTAGGAAACTGACAAGAACAGTAGCTCCTCTTCAGACTAGTACACTGTACTTGCTGGAAAAAGACGCGAGTGCTATTTGCACTGTGTATGGCAAAGGGAGCACAATAGTGATTTTCCTTACCAGGAAACAACTCTTGCTGGTAGGACCAAAAACTGCATGTGATTCAACTCCATTTAGGACTGGGAAACAAACGCTAGCTCGCCTTACAAGAAACACACTCTGCTTTTGAGAAAAGAGCACTCTTCTTCTCTACTGTGTTTCCTATAGGGCCTGAACAGAGAGCTTGCTCAGAAAAAAGAACTGTGCTTTTTACATACACGGCCATATCTAGTTCAATTCTGCTTATGAAACTGACAAGAACAATAGATCCTTTTCAGTCCAATACACTGTACATGGTGGGAACAGAGGACAGTGCTATTTGTACTGTGTATGGCAATGGGAGCCCAATAGTGACTCTTCTTACGAGAAAACTACTCTTGCTCGTAGGACCAAAAACTGCATGTGACTCAACTCCATTTAGGACTGGGAAACAAACGCTAGCTCACCTTACAAGAAACACACTCTGCTTTTGAGAAAAGAGCACTCTTCTACTCTACTGTGTTTCCCATGGGGTCCGAACAGTGAGCTTGCTAAGAACAAAAGAACTGTGCTTCCTACACACAGGGGCCATATCTAGTTCAACTCTGCTTAGGAAACTGACAAGAACAGTAGCTCCTCTTCAGACCAATACACTGTACTTGCTGGAAAAAGACGCGAGTGCTATTTGCACTGTGTATGGCAAAGGGAGCGCAATAGTGACCTTCCTTACCAGAAAACAACTCTTGCTGCTAGGACCAAAAACTGCATGTGATTCAACTCCATTTAGGACTGGGAAACAAACGCTAGCTCGCCTTACGAGAAACACACTCTGCTTTTGAGAAAAGAGCACTCTTCTACTCTACTGTGTTTCCTATAGGGCCTGAACAGAGAGCTTGCTCAGAACAAAAGAACTGTGCTTCCTACATACACGGCCATATCTAGTTCAATTCTGCTTAGGAAACTGACAAGAACAATAGATCCTTTTCTGTCCAATACACTGCACATGCTGGGAACAGACGCGAGTGCTCTTTGCACTATGTATGGCAATGGGAGCACAATAGTGACTTTCCTTACCAGAAAACAACTCTTGCTCGTAGGAGCAGAAACTGCATGTGATTCAACTACATTTTGGACTGGGAAACAAACGCTAGCTCACCTTACAAGAAACACACTCTGCTTTTGAGAACAGAGCACTCTTCTACTCTACTGTGTTTCCTATTGGGTCCGAACAGTGAGCTTGCTCTGAACAAAAGAACTGTGCTTCCTACACACACGGCCATATCTAGTTCAATTCTGCTTAGGAACCTGACAAGAACAGCAGATCCTCTTCAGTCCAATACACCGTACTTGCTGGGAACAGACGCCAGTGCTATTTGTCCTGTGTATGGCAATGGCAGCGCAATAGTGACTATTCTTACCATAAAAAAACTCTTGCTCGTCGGATTAGAAACTGCATGTGATTCCACTCCATTTATGACTGGGAAACAAACGCTAGCTCGCCTTTCAAGAAACACACTCTGCTTTTGAGAAAAGAGCACTCTTCTACTCTACTGTGTTTCCTATAGGGCCAGAACAGAGAGATTGCTCAGAACAAAAGAACTGTGCTTCCTACATACAGGGCCATATCTAGTTCAATTCTGCTTATGAAACTGACAAGAAAATAGATCCTTTTCATTCCAATACACTGTACATGCTGGGAACAGACGCGAGTGCTATTTGCCCTGTGTATGACAATGGGAGCGCAATAGTGACTCTTCTTACCAGAAAACAACTCTTGCTCGTAGGACCAGAAACTGCATGTGATTCAACTCCATATAAAATTTGGAAAAAAATACTAGCTGGCCTTACAAGAAACACACTCTGCTTTTGCGAAAAGAGCACTCTTCACTCTACTGTGTTTCCTATGTGGTCCGAACAGTGAGCTTGCTCAGAACAAAAGAACTGTGCTTCCTATACACACGGGCCATATCTAGTTCAACTCTGCTTAGGAAACTGACAAGAACAGTAGCTCCTCTTCAGTCCAATACACTGTACTTGCTGGAAACAGACACGAGTGCTATTTGCACTGTATATGGCAAAAGGAGCGCAATAGTGACTTTCCTTACCAGAAAACAACTCTTGCTGGTAGGACCAAAAACTGCATGTGATTCAACTCCACTTACGACTGGGAAACAAACGCTAGCTCGCCTTACAAGAAACACACTCTGCTTTTGAGAAAAGAGCACTCTTCTACTCTACTGTGTTTCCTATAGGGCCAGAACAGAGAGCTTGCTCAGAACAAAAGAACTGTGCTTCCTACATACACGGCCATATCTAGTTCAATTCTGCTTAGGAAACTGACAAGAAAAATAGATCCTTTTCAGTCCAATACACTGCACATGCTGGGAACAGACGCCAGTGCTCTTTGCACTATGTATCAATGGGAATGCAATAGTGACTTTCCTTACCAGAAAACAACTCTTGCTCGTAGAAGCAGAAACTGCATGTGATTCAACTCCATTTAGGACTGGGAAACAAACGCTAGCTCACCTTACAAGAAACACACTCTGCTTTTGAGAAAAGAGCACTCTTCTACTCTACTGTGTTTCCTATAGGGTCCGAACAGTGAGCTTGCTCAGAACAAAAGAATTGTGCTTCCTACACACACGGGCCATATCTAGTTCAACTCTGCTTAGGAAACTGACAAGAACAGTAGCTCCTCTTCAGACTAATACACTGTAATTGCTGGAAAAAGACGCGAGTGCTATTTGCACTGTGTATGGCAAAGGGAGCGCAATAGTGACTTTCCATACCAGAAAACAACTCTTGCTGGTAGGACCAAAAAGTGCATGTGATTCAACTCCATTTAGGACTGGGAAACAAACGCTAGCTCACCTTACAAGAAACACACTCTGCTTTTGAGAAAAGAGCACTCTTCTACTCTACTGTGTTTCCTATAGGGCCTGAACAGAGAGCTTGCTCAGAACAAAAGAACTGTGCTTCCTACATACACGGCCATATCTAGTTCAATTCTGCTTAGGAAACTGACAAGAACAATAGATCCTTTTCAGTCCAATACACTGTACATCCTGGGAACAGACGCCAGTGCTATTTGTACTGTGTATGGCAATGGGAGCCCAATAGTGACTCTTCTTACGAGAAAACTACTCTTGCTCGTAGGACCAAAAACTGCATGTGACTCAACTCCATTTAGGACTGGGAAACAAACGCTAGCTAGCCTTACAAGAAACACACTCTGCTTTTGAGAAAAGAGCACTCTTCTACTCTACTGTGTTTCCTATAGGGCCAGGAGAGTGAGCTTGCTAAGAACAAAAGAACTGTGCTTCCTACACACACGGGCCATATCTAGTTCAATTCTTCTTAGGAAACTGACAAGAACAGTGGAACCTCTTCAGTCCAATACACTGTACATGCTAGGGACAGACGCCAGTGCTATTTGTACTGTGTATGGCAATGGGAGCACAATAGTGACTTTCGTTACCAGAAATAAACTCTTGCTCGTAGAACCAGAAACTGCATGTGATTCAACTCCATTTAGGACTGGGAAACAAACGCTAGCTTGCCGTACAAGAAACACACTCAGCTTTTGAGAACAGAGCACTCTTCTACTCTACTGTGTTTCCTATAGGGTCCGAACAGTGAGCTTGCTCTGAACAAAAGAACTGTGCTTCCTACACACACGGCCATATCTAGTTCAATTCTGCTTAGGAACCTGACAAGAACAGCAGATCCTCTTCAGTCCAATACACCGTACTTGCTGGGAACAGACGCCAGTGCTATTTGTCCTGTGTATGGCAATGGCAGCCCAATAGTGACAATTCTTACCATAAAACAACTCTTGCTCGTAGGGTTAGAAACTGCATGTGATTCCACTCCATTTATGACTGGGAAACAAACGCTAGCTCGCCTTTCAAGAAACACACTCTGCTTATGAGAAAAGAGCACTCTTCTACTCTACTGTGTTTCCTAGACGGCCAGAACAGAGAGCTTGCTCAGAACAAAAGAACTGTGCTTCCTACACTCACCGGCCATATCTAGTTCAATTCTGCTTATGAAACTGACAAGAAAATAGATCCTTTTCAGTCCAATACACTGTACATGCTGGGAACAGACGCGAGTGCTATTTGCCCTGTGTATGACAATGGGAGCGCAATAGTGACTCTTCTTACCAGAAAACAACTCTTGCTCGTAGGACCAGAAACTGCATGTGATTCAACTCCATATAAAATTTGGAAAAAAATACTAGCTGGCCTTACAAGAAACACACTCTGCTTTTGCGAAAAGAGCACTCTTCACTCTACTGTGTTTCCTATGTGGTCCGAACAGTGAGCTTGCTCAGAACAAAAGAACTGTGCTTCCTATACACACGGGCCATATCTAGTTCAACTCTGCTTAGGAAACTGACAAGAACAGTAGCTCCTCTTCAGTCCAATACACTGTACTTGCTGGAAACAGACACGAGTGCTATTTGCACTGTATATGGCAAAAGGAGCGCAATAGTGACTTTCCTTACCAGAAAACAACTCTTGCTGGTAGGACCAAAAACTGCATGTGATTCAACTCCACTTACGACTGGGAAACAAACGCTAGCTCGCCTTACAAGAAACACACTCTGCTTTTGAGAAAAGAGCACTCTTCTACTCTACTGTGTTTCCTATAGGGCCAGAACAGAGAGCTTGCTCAGAACAAAAGAACTGTGCTTCCTACATACACGGCCATATCTAGTTCAATTCTGCTTAGGAAACTGACAAGAAAAATAGATCCTTTTCAGTCCAATACACTGCACATGCTGGGAACAGACGCCAGTGCTCTTTGCACTATGTATCAATGGGAACGCAATAGTGACTTTCCTTACCAGAAAACAACTCTTGCTCGTAGAAGCAGAAACTGCATGTGATTCAACTCCATTTAGGACTGGGAAACAAACGCTAGCTCACCTTACAAGAAACACACTCTGCTTTTGAGAAAAGAGCACTCTTCTACTCTACTGTGTTTCCTATGGGGTCCGAACAGTGAGCTTGCTCAGAACAAAAGAACTGTGCTTCCTACACACACGGGCCATATCTAGTTCAACTCTGCTTAGGAAACTGACAAGAACAGTAGCTCCTCTTCAGACTAATACACTGTAATTGCTGGAAAAAGACGCGAGTGCTATTTGCACTGTGTATGGCAAAGGGAGCGCAATAGTGACTTTCCATACCAGAAAACAACTCTTGCTGGTAGGACCAAAAAGTGCATGTGATTCAACTCCATTTAGGACTGGGAAACAAACGCTAGCTCACCTTACAAGAAACACACTCTGCTTTTGAGAAAAGAGCACTCTTCTACTCTACTGTGTTTCCTATAGGGCCTGAACAGAGAGCTTGCTCAGAACAAAAGAACTGTGCTTCCTACATACACGGCCATATATAGTTCAATTCTGCTTAGGAAACTGACAAGAACAATAGATCCTTTTCAGTCCAATACACTGTACATGCTGGGAACAGACGCCAGTGCTATTTGTACTGTGTATGGCAATGGGAGACCAATAGTGACTCTTCTTACGAGAAAACTACTCTTGCTCGTAGGACCAAAAACTGCATGTGACTCAACTCCATTTAGGACTGGGAAACAAACGCTAGCTAGCCTTACAAGAAACACACTCTGCTTTTGAGAAAAGAGCACTCTTCTACTCTACTGTGTTTCCTATAGGGCCAGGACAGTGAGCTTGCTCAGAACAAAAGAACTGTGCTTCCTACACACACGGGCCATATCTAGTTCAATTCTTCTTAGGAAACTGACAAGAACAGTGGAACCTCTTCAGTCCAATACACTGTACATGCTAGGGACAGACGCCAGTGCTATTTGTACTGTGTATGGCAATGGGAGCACAATAGTGACTTTCGTTACCAGAAATAAACTCTTGCTCGTAGGACCAGAAACTGCATGTGATTCAACTCCATTTAGGACTGGGAAACAAACGCTAGCTTGCCGTACAAGAAACACACTCAGCTTTTGAGAACAGAGCACTCTTCTACTCTACTGTGTTTCCTATAGGGTCCGAACAGTGAGCTTGCTCTGAACAAAAGAACTGTGCTTCCTACACACACGGCCATATCTAGTTCAATTCTGCTTAGGAACCTGACAAGAACAGCAGATCCTCTTCAGTCCAATACACCGTACTTGCTGGGAACAGACGCCAGTGCTATTTGTCCTGTGTATGGCAATGGCAGCGCAATAGTGACTATTCTTACCATAAAACAACTCTTGCTCGTCGGATTAGAAACTGCATGTGATTCCACTCCATTTATGACTGGGAAACAAACGCTAGCTCGCCTTTCAAGAAACACACTCTGCTTTTGAGAAAAGAGCACTCTTCTACTCTACTGTGTTTCCTATAGGGCCAGAACAGAGAGATTGCTCAGAACAAAAGAACTGTGCTTCCTACATACAGGGCCATATCTAGTTCAATTCTGCTTATGAAACTGACAAGAAAATAGATCCTTTTCAGTCCAATACACTGTACATGCTGGGAACAGACGCGAGTGCTATTTGCCCTGTGTATGACAATGGGAGCGCAATAGTGACTCTTCTTACCAGAAAACAACTCTTGCTCGTAGGACCAGAAACTGCATGTGATTCAACTCCATATAAAATTTGGAAAAAAATACTAGCTGGCCTTACAAGAAACACACTCTGCTTTTGCGAAAAGAGCACTCTTCACTCTACTGTGTTTCCTATGTGGTCCGAACAGTGAGCTTGCTCAGAACAAAAGAACTGTGCTTCCTATACACACGGGCCATATCTAGTTCAACTCTGCTTAGGAAACTGACAAGAACAGTAGCTCCTCTTCAGTCCAATACACTGTACTTGCTGGAAACAGACACGAGTGCTATTTGCACTGTATATGGCTAAAGGAGCGCAATAGTGACTTTCCTTACCAGAAAACAACTCTTGTTGGTAGGACCAAAAACTGCATGTGATTCAACTCCACTTACGACTGGGAAACAAACGCTAGCTCGCCTTACAAGAAACACACTCTGCTTTTGAGAAAAGAGCACTCTTCTACTCTACTGTGTTTCCTATAGGGCCAGAACAGAGAGCTTGGTCAGAACAAAAGAACTGTGCTTCCTACATACACGGCCATATCTAGTTCAATTCTGCTTAGGAAACTGACAAGAAAAATAGATCCTTTTCAGTCCAATACACTGCACATGCTGGGAACAGACGCCAGTGCTCTTTGCACTATGTATCAATGGGAACGCAATAGTGACTTTCCTTACCAGAAAACAACTCTTGCTCGTAGAAGCAGAAACTGCATGTGATTCAACTCCATTTAGGACTGGGAAACAAACGCTAGCTCACCTTACAAGAAACACACTCTGCTTTTGAGAAAAGAGCACTCTTCTACTCTACTGTGTTTCCTATAGGGTCCGAACAGTGAGCTTGCTCAGAACAAAAGAATTGTGCTTCCTACACACACGGGCCATATCTAGTTCAACTCTGCTTAGGAAACTGACAAGAACAGTAGCTCCTCTTCAGACTAATACACTGTAATTGCTGGAAAAAGACGCGAGTGCTATTTGCACTGTGTATGGCAAAGGGAGCGCAATAGTGACTTTCCATACCAGAAAACAACTCTTGCTGGTAGGACCAAAAAGTGCATGTGATTCAACTCCATTTAGGACTGGGAAACAAACGCTAGCTCACCTTACAAGAAACACACTCTGCTTTTGAGAAAAGAGCACTCTTCTACTCTACTGTGTTTCCTATAGGGCCTGAACAGAGAGCTTGCTCAGAACAAAAGAACTGTGCTTCCTACATACACGGCCATATCTAGTTCAATTCTGCTTAGGAAACTGACAAGAACAATAGATCCTTTTCAGTCCAATACACTGTACATGCTGGGAACAGACGCCAGTGCTATTTGTACTGTGTATGGCAATGGGAGCCCAATAGTGACTCTTCTTACGAGAAAACTACTCTTGCTCGTAGGACCAAAAACTGCATGTGACTCAACTCCATTTAGGACTGGGAAACAAACGCTAGCTAGCCTTACAAGAAACACACTCTGCTTTTGAGAAAAGAGCACTCTTCTACTCTACTGTGTTTCCTATAGGGCCAGGACAGTGAGCTTGCTAAGAACAAAAGAACTGTGCTTCCTACACACACGGGCCATATCTAGTTCAATTCTTCTTAGGAAACTGACAAGAACAGTGGAACCTCTTCAGTCCAATACACTGTACATGCTAGGGACAGACGCCAGTGCTATTTGTACTGTGTATGGCAATGGGAGCACAATAGTGACTTTCGTTACCAGAAATAAACTCTTGCTCGTAGAACCAGAAACTGCATGTGATTCAACTCCATTTAGGACTGGGAAACAAACGCTAGCTTGCCGTACAAGAAACACACTCAGCTTTTGAGAACAGAGCACTCTTCTACTCTACTGTGTTTCCTATAGGGTCCGAACAGTGAGCTTGTTCTGAACAAAAGAACTGTGCTTCCTACACACACGGCCATATCTAGTTCAATTCTGCTTAGGAACCTGACAAGAACAGCAGATCCTCTTCAGTCCAATACACCGTACTTGCTGGGAACAGACGCCAGTGCTATTTGTCCTGTGTATGGCAATGGCAGCCCAATAGTGACAATTCTTACCATAAAACAACTCTTGCTCGTAGGGTTAGAAACTGCATGTGATTCCACTCCATTTATGACTGGGAAACAAACGCTAGCTCGCCTTTCAAGAAACACACTCTGCTTATGAGAAAAGAGCACTCTTCTACTCTACTGTGTTTCCTAGACGGCCAGAACAGAGAGCTTGCTCAGAACAAAAGAACTGTGCTTCCTACACTCACCGGCCATATCTAGTTCAATTCTGCTTAGTAAACTGACAAGAACAATAGATCCTTTTCAGTCCAATACACTGCACATGCTGGGAACAGACGCGAGTGCTCTTTGCACTATGTATGGCAATGGGAGCGCAATAGTGACTTTCCTTACCAGAAAACAACTCTTGCTCGTAGGACCAGAAACTGCATGTGATTCAACTCCATTTAGGACTGGGAAACAAACGCTAGCTCGCCTTACAAGAAACACACTCTGCTTTTGAGAAAAGAGCACTCTTCTACTCTACTGTGTTTCCTATGGGTTCCGAACAGTGAGCTTGCTAAGAACAAAAGAACTGTGCTTCCTACACACAGGGGCCATATCTAGTTCAACTCTGCTTAGGAAACTGACAAGAACAGTAGCTCCTCTTCAGACTAATACACTGTACTTGCTGGAAAAAGACGCGAGTGCTATTTGCACTGTGTATGGCAAAGGGAGCGCAATAGTGACCTTCCTTACCAGAAAACAGCTCTTGCTGCTAGGACCAAAAACTGCATGTGATTCAACTCCATTTAGGACTGGGAAACAAACACTAGCTCGCCTTACAAGAAACACACTCTGCTTTTGAGAAAAGAGCACTCTTCTACTCTACTGTGTTTCCTATAGGGCCTGAACAGAGAGCTTGCTCAGAACAAAAGAACTGTGCTTCCTACATACACGGCCATATCTAGTTCAATTCTGCTTAGGAAACTGACAAGAACAATAGATCCTTTTCAGTCCAATACACTGTACATGCTGGGAACAGACGCCAGTGCTATTTGTACTGTGTATGGCAATGGGAGCCCAATAGTGACTCTTCTTACGAGAAAACGACTCTTGCTCGTAGGACCAAAAACTGCATGTGACTCACCTCCATTTAGGACTGGGAAACAAACGCTAGCTAGCCTTACAAGAAACACACTCTGCTTTTGAGAAAAGAGCACTCTTCTACTCTACTATGTTTCCTATAGGGCCAGGACAGTGAGCTTGCTCAGAACAAAAGAACTGTGCTTCCTACACACACGGGCCATATCTAGTTCAATTCTTCTTAGGAAACTGACGAGAACAATGGAACCTCTTCAGTCCAATACACTGTACATGCTGGAACAGACGCCAGTGCTATTTGCCCTGTGTATGTCAATGGGAGCACAATAGTGACTTTCGTTACCAGAAATAAACTCTTGCTCATAGGACCAGAAACTGCATGTGATTCAACTCCATTTAGGACTGGGAAACAAACGCTAGCTTGCCATACAAGAAACACACTCTGCTTTTGAGAACAGAGCACTCTTCTACTCTACTGTGTTTCCTATAGGGTCCGAACAGTGAGCTTGCTCTGAACAAAAGAACTGTTCTTCCTACACACACGGCCATATCTAGTTCAATTCTGCTTAGGAACCTGACAAGAACAGTAGATCCTCTTCATCCAATACACCCTACTTGCTGGGAACAGACGCCAGTGCTATTTGTCCTGTGTATGGCAATGGCATCGCAATAGTGACAATTCTTACCATAAAACAACTCTTGCTCGTAGGATTAGAAACTGCATGTGATTCAACTCCATTTAGGACTGGGAAACAAACGCTAGCTTGCCTTTCAAGAAACACACTCTGCTTTTGAGAAAAGAGCACTCTTCTACTCTACTGTGTTTCCTAGAGGGCCAGAACAGAGAGATTGCTCAGAACAAAAGAACTGTGCTTCCTACATTGAGGGCCATATCTAGTTCAATTCTGCTTAGGAAACTGACAAGAAAATAGATCCTTTTCAGTCCAATACACTGTACATGCTGGGAACAGACGCGAGTGCTATTTGCCATGTGTATGACAATGGGAGCGCAATAGTGACTCTTCTTACCAGAAAACAAGTCTTGCACGTAGGACCAGAAACTGCATGTGATTCAACTCCATATAGGACTGGGAAAAAAACACTAGCTGGCCTTACAAGAAACACACTCTGGTTTTGAGAAAAGAGCACTCTTCTACTCTACTGTGTTTCCTATGGTGTCCGAACAGTGAGCTTGATCAGAACAAGAGAACTGTGCTTCCTACACACACTGGCCATATCTAGTTCAACTCTGCTTAGAAAACTGACAAGAACAGTAGCTCCTCTTCAGTCCAACACACTGTACTTGCTGGGAACAGACGCGAGTGCTATTTGCACTGTGTATGGCAATGAAAGCACAATAGTGACATTCCTTACCAGAAAACAACTCTTGCTCATTGGAAAAAAAAATGCATGTGATTCAACTCCATTTAGAACTGGGAAATAAATGCTAGCTCGCCTTACAAGAAACACACTCTGCTTTTGAGAAAAGAGCACTCTTCTACTCTACTGTGTTTCCTATAGGGCCAGAACAGTAAGCTTGCACAGAACAAAAGAAGTGTGCTTCCTACACACACGGCCATATCTAGTTCAATTCAGCTTAGGAAACTGACAAGAACAGTATACCCTCTTCAGTCAAATACACTGCACATGCTAGGAACAGACACCAGTGCTATTTGCTCTGTGTATGACAATGGGAGCACAATAGTGACTCTTCTTACCAGAAAACAACTCTTGTACGTAGGACCAGAAACTGCATGTGACTCAACTCCATTTAGGACTGGGAAAGAAACGCTAGCTCGCCTTACAAGAAACATACTCTGCTTTTGAGAAAAGAGCACTCTTCTACTCTACTGTGTTTCCTATAGGGCCAGAACAGTGAACTTGCTCAGAACAAAAGAACTGTGCTTCCTACACACAGGGGCCATATCTAGTTCAACTCTGCTTAGGAAACTGACAAGAACAGTAGCTCCTCTTCAGTCCAATACTCTGTACATGCAAGGAACAGATGCGAATGCTATTTGCACTGAGTTTGGCAATGAGAGCACAATAGTGACACTTCTTACAAGAAAAAAACTCTTGCTCTGGGACCAGAAACTGCACGGGATTCAATTCCATTTCTGACTGGGAAACAAACACTAGCTCGCCTTTCAATAAACACACTCTGCTTTTGAGAAAAGAGCACTCTTCTACTCTGCTGTGTTTCCTATGGGGTCCAAACAGTGAGCTTGCTCAGAACAAAAGAACTGTGCTTTCTACACCCATGGCCATATCTAGTTCAATTCTGCTTAGGAACCTGACAAGAACAGTAGATCCTTTTCAGTCCAATACACTGTACATGCTGGGAACTGACGCGAGTGCTATTTGCACTGTGTATGGCAATGGGAGCGCAATAGTGACATTCCTTACCAGAAAACTACTCTTGCTCATAGGACCAAAAACTGCATGTGATTCAACTCCATTTAGAACTGGGAAATAAATGCTAGCTCCCCTTACAAGAAAAACACTCTGCTTTTGAGAAAAGAGCACTCTTCTACTCTACTGTGTTTCCTATAGGGCAAGAACAGTAAGCTTGCACAGAACAAAAGAAGTGTGCTTCAACACACACGGCCATATCTAGTTCAATTCAGCTTAGGAAACTGACAAGAACAGTATACCCTCTTCAGTCAAATACACTGCACATGCTGGGAACAGACAACAGTGCTATTTGCCCTGTGTATGGCAATGGGAGCGCAATAGTGACTCTTCTTACCAGAAAACAACTCTTGTTCGTAGGACCAGAAACTGCATGTGACTCAACTCCATTTAGGACTGGGAAGGAAACGCAAGCTCGCCTTACAAGAAACACACTCTGCTTTTGAGAAAAGAGCACTCTTCTACTCTACTGTGTTTCCTATAGGGCCAGAACAGTGAACTTGCTCAGAACAAAAGAACTGTGCTTCCTACACACAGGGGCCATATCTAGTTTAACTCTGCTTAGGAAACTGACAAGAACAGTAGCTCCTCTTCAGTCCAATACTCTGTACATGCAGGGAACAGACGCCAGTGCTATATGCACTGTGTATGGCAATGGGAGCGCAATAGTGACTCTTATTACCAGAAAAAAACTCTTGCTCGTAGGACCAGAAACTGCACGGGATTCAATTCCATTTCTGACTGGGAAACAAACGCTAGCAAGCCATACAAGAAACACACTCTGCTTTTGAGAAAAGAGCACTCTTCTACTCTTCTGTATTTCCTATGGGGACCGAACAGTGAGCTTGCTCAGAACAAAAGAACTGTGCTTCCTACATACACGGCCATATCTAGTTCAATTCTGCTTAGGAAATTGACAAGAACAATAGATCCTTTTCAGTCCAATACACTGTACATGCTGGGAACAGACGCGAGTGCTATTTGCACTATGTATGGCAATAGGAGCACAATAGTGACTTTCCTTACCAGAAAACAACTCTTGCTCGTAGGACCAGATACTGCATGTGATTCAACTCCATTTAGGACTGGGAAACAAACGCTAGCTCACCTTACAAGAAACACACTCTGCTTTTGAGAAAAGAGCACTCTTCTACTCTACTGTGTTTCCTATGGGGTCCGAACAGTGAGCTTGCTCAGAACAAAAGAACTGTGCTTCCTACACACACGGGCCATATCTAGTTCAACTCTGCTTAGGAAACTGACAAGAACAGTAGCTCCTCTTCAGACTAATACACTGTACTTCCTGGAAAAAGACGCAAGTGCTATTTGCACTGTGTATGGCAAAGGGAGCGCAATAGTGATTTTCCTTACCAGGAAACAACTCTTGCTGGTAGGACCAAAAACTGCATGTGATTCAACTCCATTTAGGACTGGGAAACAAACATTAGCTCGCCTTACAAGAAACACACTCTGCTTTTGAGAAAAGAGCACTCTTCTTCTCTACTGTGTTTCCAAAGGGCCTGAACAGAGAGCTTGCTCAGAACGAAAGAACTGTGCTTCCTACATACACGGCCATATCTAGTTCAATTCTGCTTAGGAAAATGACAAGAATAATAGATCCTTTTCAGTCCAATACACTGTACATGGTGGGAACAGAGGCCAGTGCTATTTGTACTGTGTATGGCAATGGGAGCCCAATAGTGACTCTTCTTACGAGAAAACTACTCTTGCTCGTAGGACCAAAAACTGCATGTGACTCAACTCCATTTAGGACTGGGAAACAAACGCTAGCTAGCCTTACAAGAAACACACTCTGCTTTTGAGAAAAGAGCACTCTTCTACTCTACTGTGTTTCCCATAGGGCAAGAACAGTGAGCTTGCTCAGAATAAAAGAAATGTGCTTCCTACACACACGGGCCATATCTAGTTCAATTCTTCTTAGGAAACTGACAAGAACAGTGGAACCTCTTCAGTCCAATACACTGTACATGCTGGGGACAGACGCCAGTGCTATTTGCCCTGTGTATGGCAATGGGAGCACAATAGTGACTTTCCTTACCAGAAATAAACTCTTGCTCGTAGGACCAGAAACTGCATGTGATTCAACTCCATTTAGGACTGGGAAACAAACGCTAGATGGCCGTACAAGAAACACACTCTGCTTTTGAGAACAGAGCACTCTTCTACTCTATAGTGTTTCCTATAGGGTCCGAACAGTGAGCTTGCTCTGAACAAAAGAACTGTGCTTCCTACACACACGGCCATATCTAGTTCAATTCTGCTTAGGAACCTGACAAGAACAGTAGCTCCTCTTCAGTCCAATACACTCTACTTGTTGGAAACAGACACGAGAGCTATTTGCACTGTATATGGCAAAGGGAGTGCAATAGTGACTTGCCTTACCAAAAAACAACTCTTGCTGGTAGGACCAAAAACTGCATGTGATTCTACTCCACTTACGACTGGGAAACAAACGCTAGCTCGCCTTACAAGAAACACACTCTGCTTTTGAGAAAAAAGCACTCTTCTGCTCTACTGTGTTTCCTATAGGGCCAGAACAGAGAGCTTGCTCAGAACAAAAGAACTGTGCTTCCTACATACACGGCCATATCTAGTTCAATTCTGCTTAGGAAACTGACAAGAACAATAGATTCTTTTCAGTCCAATACACTGCACATGCTGGGAACAGACGCGAGTGCTATTTGCACTATGTATGGCAATGGGAACGCAATAGTGACTTTCCTTACCAGAAAACAACTCTTGCTCGTAGAAGCAGAAACTGCATGTGATTCAACTCCATTTAGGACTGGGAAACAAACGCTAGCTCACCTTACAAGAAACACACTCTGCTTTTGAGAAAAGAGCACTCTTCTACTCTACTGTGTTTCCTATGGGGTCCGAACAGTGAGCTTGCTCAGAACAAAAGAACTGTGCTTCCTACACACACGGGCCATATCTAGTTCAACTCTGCTTAGGAAACTGACAAGAACAGTAGCTCCTCTTCAGACTAATACACTGTACTTGCTGGAAAAAGACGTGAGTGCTATTTGCACTGTGTATGGCAAAGGGAGCACAATAGTGACTTTCCATACCAGAAAACAACTCTTGCTGGTAGGACCAAAAAGTGCATGTGATTCAACTCCATTTAGGACTGGGAAACAAACGCTAGCTCGCCTTACAAAAAACACACTCTGCTTTTGAGAAAAGAGCACTCTTCTACTCTACTGTGTTTCCTATAGGGCCTGAACAGAGAGCTTGCTCAGAACAAAAGAACTGTGCTTCCTGCATACACGGCCATATCTAGTTCAATTCTGCTTAGGAAACTGACAAGAACAATAGATCCTTTTCAGTCCAATACACTGTACATGCTGGGAACAGACGGCAGTGCTATTTGTACTGTGTATGGCAATGGGAGCCCAATAGTGACTCTTCTTACGAGAAAACTACTCTTGCTCGTAGGACAAAAAACTGCATGTGACTCAACTCCATTTAGGACTGGTAAACAAACGCTAGCTAGCCTTACAAGAAACACACTCTGCTTTTGAGAAAAGAGCACTCTTCTACTCTACTGTGTTTCCTACAGGGCCAGGACAGTGAGCTTGCTCAGAACAAAAGAACTGTGCTTCCTACACACACGGGCCATATCTAGTTCAATTCTTCTTAGGAAACTGACAAGAACAGTGGAACCTCTTCAGTCCAATACACTGTACATGCTGGGAACAGACGCCAGTGCTATTTGCACTGTGGATGGCAATGGGAGCACAATAGTGACTTTCGTTACCAGAAATAAACTCTTGCTCGTAGGACCAGAAACTGCATGTGATTCAACTCCATTTAGGACTGGGAAACAAACGCTAGCTTGCCGTACAAGAAACACACTCTGCTTTTGAGAACAGAGCACTCTTCTACTCTACTGTGTTTCCTATAGGGTCCGAACAGTGAGCTTGCTCTGAACAAAAGAACTGTGCTTCCTACACACACGGCCATATCTAGTTCAATTCTGCTTAGGAACCTGACAAGAACAGCAGATCCTCTTCAGTCCAATACACCGTACTTGCTGGGAACAGACGCCAGTGCTATTTGTCCTGTGTATGGCAATGGCAGCGCAATAGTGACTATTCTTACCATAAAACAACTCTTGCTCGTAGGATTAGAAACTGCATGTGATTACACTCCATTTAGGACTGGGAAACAAACGCTAGCTCGCCTTTCAAGAAACACACTCTGCTTATGAGAAAAGAGCACTCTTCTACTTTACTGTGTTTCCTAGAGGGCCAGAACAGAGAGATTGCTCAGAACAAAAGAACTGTGCTTCCTACATTGAGGGCCATATCTAGTTCAATTCTGCTTAGGAAACTGACAAGAAAATAGATCCTTTTCAGTCCAATACACTGTACATGCTGGGAACAGACGCGAGTGCTATTTGCCCTGTGTATGACAATGGGAGCGCAATAGTGACTCTTCTTACTAGAAAACAACTCTTGCTCGTAGGACCAGAAACTGCATGTGATTCAACTCCATATAGGACTGGGAAAAAAACACTAGCTGGCCTTACAAGAAACACACTCTGCTTTTGAGAAAAGAGCACTCTTCTACTCTACTGTGTTTCCTATGGGGTCCGAACAGTGAGCTTGCTCAGAACAAAAGAACTGTGCTTCCTACACACATGGGCCATATCTAGTTCAACTCTGCTTAGGAAACTGACAAGAACAGTAGCTCCTCTTCAGTCCAATACACTGTAATTGCTGGAAACAGACACGAGTGCTATTTGCACTGTATATGGCAAAGGGAGCGCAATAGTGAATTTCCTTACCAGAAAACAACTCTTGCTGGTAGGACCAAAAACTGCATGTGATTCAACTCCACTTAGGACTGGGAAACAAACGCTAGCTCGCCTTACAAGAAAAACACTCTGCTTTTGAGAAAAGAGCACTCTTCTACTCTACTGTGTTTCCTATAGGGCCAGAACAGAGAGCTTGCTCAGAACAAAAGAACTGTGCTTCCTACACTCACCGGCCATATCTAGTTCAATTCTGCTTAGTAAACTGACAAGAACAATAGATCCTTTTCAGTCCAATACACTGCACATGCTGGGAACAGACGCGAGTGCTCTTTGCACTATGTATGGCAATGGGAGCGCAATAGTGACTTTCCTTACCAGAAAACAACTCTTGCTCGTAGGACCAGAAACTGCATGTGATTCAACTCCATTTAGGACTGGGAAACAAATGCTAGCTCACCTTACAAGAAACACACTCTGCTTTTGAGAAAAGAGCACTCTTCTACTCTACTGTGTTTCCTATGGGGTCCGAACAGTGAGCTTGCTAAGAACAAAAGAACTGTGCTTCCTACACACAGGGGCCATATCTAGTTCAACTCTGCTTAGGAAACTGACAAGAACAGTAGATCCTCTTCAGACTAATACACTGTACTTGCTGGAAAAAGACGCGAGTGCTATTTGCACTGTGTATGGCAAAGGGAGCGCAATAGTGACTTTCCTTACCAGAAAACAACTCTTGCTGCTAGGATCAAAAACTGCATGTGATTCAACTCCATTTAGGACTGGGAAACAAACGCCAGCTCGCCTTACAAGAAAAACACTCTGCTTTTGAGAAAAGAGCACTCTTCTACTCTACTGTGTTTCCTATAGGGCCAGAACAGAGAGCTTGCTTCGAAGAAAAGAACTGTGCTTCCTACATACACGGCCATATCTAGTTCAATTCTGCTTAGGAAACTGACAAGAACAATAGATCCTTTTCAGTCCAATACACTGTACATGCTGGGAACAGACGCCAGTGCTATTTGTACTGTGTATGGCAATGGGAGCCCAATAGTGACTCTTCTTACGAGAAAACGACTCTTGCTCGTAGGACCAAAAACTGCATGTGACTCACCTCCATTTAGGACTGGGAAACAAACGCTAGCTAGCCTTACAAGAAACACACTCTGCTTTTGAGAAAAGAGCACTCTTCTACTCTACTGTGTTTCCTATAGGGCCAGGACAGTGAGCTTGCTCAGAACAAAAGAACTGTGCTTCCTACACACACGGGCCATATCTAGTTCAATTCTTCTTAGGAAACTGACGAGAACAATGGAACCTCTTCAGTCCAATACACTGTACATGCTGGGAACAGACGCCAGTGCTATTTGACCTGTGTATGTCAATGGGAGCACAATAGTGACTTTCGTTACCAGAAATAAACTCTTGCTCGTAGGACCAGAAACTGCATGTGATTCAACTCCATTTAGGACTGGGAAACAAACGCTAGCTTGCCATACAAGAAACACACTCTGCTTTTGAGAACAGAGCACTCTTCTACTCTACTGTGTTTCCTATAGGGTCCGAACAGTGAGCTTGCTCTGAACAAAAGAACTGTGCTTCCTACACACATGGCCATATCTAGTTCAATTCTGCTTATGAACCTGACAAGAACAGTAGATCCTCTTCATCCAATACACCGTACTTGCTGGGAACAGGCGCCAGTGCTATTTGTCCTGTGTATGGCAATGGCATCGCAATTGTGACAATTCTTACCATAAAACAGCTCTTGCTCGTAGGATTAGAAACTGGATGTGATTCAACTCCATTTAGGACTGGGAAACAAACGCTAGCTCGCCTTTCAAGAAACACACTCTGCTTTTGAGAAAAGAGCACTCTTCTACTCTACTGTGTTTCCTAGAGGGCCAGAACAGAGAGATTGCTCAGAACAAAAGAACTGTGATTCCTACATTGAGGGCCATATCTAGTTCAATTCTGCTTAGGAAACTGACAAGAAAATAGATCCTTTTCAGTCCAATACACTGTACATGCTGGGAACAGACGCTTGTGCTATTTGCCCTGTGTATGACAATGGGAGTGCAATAGTGACTCTTCTTACCAGAAAACAAGTCTTGCTCGTAGGACCAGAAACTGCATGTGATTCAACTCCATATAGGACTGGGAAAAAAAAACTAGCTGGCCTTACAAGAAACACACTCTGGTTTTGAGAAAAGAGCACTCTTCTACTCTACTGTGTTTCCTATGGTGTCCGAACAGTGAGCTTGATCAGAACAAGAGAACTGTGCTTCCTACACACACTGGCCATATCTAGTTCAACTCTGCTTAGAAAACTGACAAG
This sequence comes from Peromyscus eremicus, assembly GCF_949786415.1. NCBI lineage: Eukaryota > Metazoa > Chordata > Mammalia > Rodentia > Cricetidae > Peromyscus > Peromyscus eremicus. Next base: position 120,834 of record NW_026734697.1, on the reverse strand, counting down.
AACAGTAGCTCCTCTTCAGTCCAACACACTTTACTTGCTGGGAACAGACGCGAGTGCTATTTGCACTGTGTATGGCAATGAAAGCACAATAGTGACATTCCTTACCAGAAAACAACTCTTGCTCATTGGAAAAAAAACTGCATGTGATTCAACTCCATTTAGAACTGGGAAATAAATGCTAGCTCGCCTTACAAGAAACACACTCTGCTTTTGAGAAAAGAGCACTCTTCTACTCTACTGTGTTTCCTATAGGGCCAGAACAGTAAGCTTGCACAGAACAAAAGAAGTGTGCTTCCTACACACACGGCCATATCTAGTTCAATTTAGCTTAGGAAACTGACAAGAACAGTATACACTCTTCAGTCAAATACACTGCACATGCTGGGAACAGACACCAGTGCTATTTGCCCTGTGTATGACAATGGGAGCGCAATAGTGACTCTTCTTACCAGAAAACAACTCTTGCTCCTAGGATCAGAAACTGCATGTGATTCAACTCCATTTAGGACTGGGAAACAAACGCTAGTTCACTTTAAAGAAACACACTCTGCTTTTGAGAAAAGAGCACTCTCCTACTCTATTGTGTTTCCTATGGGGTCCGAACAGTGAGCTTGCTCAGAAAAATAGAACTGTGCTTCCTACACACACGTGCCATATCTAGTTCAACTCTGCTTAGGAAACTGACAAGAAGAGTAGCTCCTCTTCAGTCCAATACACTGTACTTGCTGGAAACAGACGCGTGTGCTCTTTGCACTGTGTATGGCAAAGGGAGCGCAATAGTGACTTTCGTTACTAGAAAACAACTCTTACTGGTAGGACCAAAAACTGCATGTGATTCAACTCCATTTAGGACTGGGAAACAAACGCTAGTTCGCCTTACAAGAAACACACTTTGCTTTTGAGAAAAGAGCACTCTTCTACTCTACTGTGTTTCCTATAGGGCCAGAACAGAGAGCTTGCTCAGAACAAAAGAACTCTGCTTCCTACATACAGGGCCATATCTAGTTCAATTCTGCTTAGGAAACTGACAAGAACAATAGATCCTTTTCAGTCCAATACACTGTAAATGCTGGGAACAGACGCGAGTGCTATTTGCCCTGTGTATGTCAATGGGAGCACAATAGTGACTTTCGTTACCAGAAATAAACTCTTGCTCGTAGGACCAGAAACTGCATGTGATTCAACTCCATTTAGGACTGGGAAACAAACGCTAGCTTGCCATACAAGAAACACACTCTGCTTTTGAGAACAGAGCACTCTTCTACTCTACTGTGTTTCCTATAGGGTCCGAACAGTGAGCTTGCTCTGAACAAAAGAACTGTGCTTCCTACACACATGGCCATATCTAGTTCAATTCTGCTTAGGAAACTGACAAGAAAATAGATCCTTTTCAGTCCAATACACTGTACATGCTGGGAACAGACGCGAGTGCTATTTGCCCTGTGTATGACAATGGGAGTGCAATAGTGACTCTTCTTACCAGAAAACAACTCTTGCTCGTAGGACCAGAAACTGCATGTGATTCAACTCCATATAGGACTGGGAAAAAAAAACTAGCTGGCCTTACAAGAAACACACTCTGGTTTTGAGAAAAGAGCACTCTTCTACTCTACTGTGTTTCCTATGGTGTCCGAACAGTGAGCTTGCTAAGAACAAAAGAACTGTGCTTCCTACACACAGGGGCCATATCTAGTTCAACTCTGCTTAGGAAACTGACAAGAACAGTAGATCCTCTTCAGACTAATACACTGTACTTGCTGGAAAAAGACGCGAGTGCTATTTGCACTGTGTATGGCAAAGGGAGCACAATAGTGACTTTCCTTACCAGAAAACAACTCTTGCTGCTAGGACCAAAAACTGCATGTGATTCAACTCCATTTAGGACTGGGAAACAAACGCTAGTTCACTTTAAAGAAACACACTCTGCTTTTGAGAAAAGAGCACTCTCCTACTCTATTGTGTTTCCTATGGGGTCCGAACAGTGAGCTTGCTCAGAAAAATAGAACTGTGCTTCCTACACACACGTGCCATATCTAGTTCAACTCTGCTTAGGAAACTGACAAGAAGAGTAGCTCCTCTTCAGTCCAATACACTGTATTTGCTGGAAACAGACGCGTGTGCTCTTTGCACTGTGTATGGCAAAGGGAGCGCAATAGTGAATTTCGTTACTAGAAAACAACTCTTAATGGTAGGACCAAAAACTGCATGTGATTCAACTCCATTTAGGACTGGGAAACAAACGCTAGTTCGCCTTACAAGAAACACACTCTGCTTTTGAGAAAAGGGCACTCTTCTACTCTACTGTGTTTCCTATAGGGCCAGAACAGAGAGCTTGCTCAGAACAAAAGAACTCTGCTTCCTACATACAGGGCCATATCTAGTTCAATTCTGCTTAGGAAACTGACAAGAACAATAGATCCTTTTCAGTCCAATACACTGTAAATGCTGGGAACAGACGCGAGTGCTATTTGCCCTGTGTATGTCAATGGGAGAGCAATAGTGACACATCTTACCAGAAAAAAACTCTTGCTCGTAGGACCAGAAACTGCATGTGATTCAACTCCATATAGGACTGGGAAAAGAACACTAGCTGGCATTACAAGAAACACACTCTGCTTTTGAGAAAAGAGCACTCTTCTACTCTACTGTGTTTCCTATGGGGTCCGAACAGTGAGCTTGCTCAGAACAAAAGAACTGTGCTTCCTACACACACGGGCCATATCTAGTTCAACTCTGCTTAGAAAACTGACGAGAACAGTAGCTACTCTATAGTCCAATACACTGTACTTGCTGGGAACAGACGCGAGTGCTGTTTGCACTGTGTATGGCAATGGGAGCGCAATAGTGACTCTTCTTACCAGAAAACAACTCTTGCTCGTAGGACCAGAAACTGCATGTGATTCAACTCCATTTAGGACTGGGAAACAAACACTAGCTCGCCTTACAAGAAACACTCTCTGCTTTTCAGAAAAGAGCACTCTTCTACTCTACTGTGTTTCCTATAGGGCCATAACAGTGAGCTTGATCAGAACAAGAGAACTGTGCTTCCTACACACACGGCCATATCTAGTTCAATTCTGCTTAGGAAACTGACAAGAACAGTAGATCCTCCTCATTCCAATACACTCTACATGCTGGGAACAGATGCCAGTGCTATTTGCCCTGTGTATGACAATGGGAGCGCAATAGTGACTCTTCTTACCAGAAAACAAATCTTGCTCATAGGACCACAAACTGCATGTGATTCAACTCCATTTAGTACTGGGAAACAAACGCTATCTCGCATTACCAGAAACACACTCTGCTTATGAGAAAAGAGCACTCTTCTTCTCTACTGTGTTTCCTAGGGGTTCCGAACAGTGAGCTTGCTCAGAACAAAAGGACTGTGCTTCCTACACACACGGGCCATATCTAGTTCAACACTGCTTAGAAAACTGACAAGAACAGTAGCTCCTCTTCAGTCCAATACACTGTACTTGGTGGGAACAGACGTGAGAGCTATTTCCACTATGTATGGCAATGGGAGCGCAACAGGGACTTTCCTTACCAGAAAACAACTCTTGCTCGTAGGACCAGAAACTGCATGTGATTCAACTCTATTTAGGACTGGGAAACAAACGCTAGCTTGCCGTACAAGAAACACATTCTGCTTTTGAAAAAAGAGCACTCTTCTACTCTATTGTGCTTCCTATGGGGTCCGAACAGTGAGCTTGCTCTGAACAAAAGAACTGTGCTTCCTACACACACGGTCATACCTCGCTCAATTCTGCTTAGGAAACTGACAAAAACAGTAGCTCTTCTTCAGTCCGATACACTGTACTTGCTGGGAACAGACGCGAGTGCTATTTGCACTGTGTATGGCAATGGGAGCGCAATAGGGACTTTCCTTACTAGAAAACATTTCTTGTTCGTAGGACCAGAAACTGCATGTAATTCAACTCCATTTAGGACTGGGCAACAAATGCTAGCTCGCCTCACATGAAACACACCCTGCTTTTGAGAAAAGAGAACTCTTCTACTCTACTGTGTTTCCTATGGGGACCGAACAGTGACCTTGCTCAGAACAAAAGAACTGTGCTTCCTACACACACGGCCATATCTAGTTCAACACTGCTTAGGAAACTGAAAAGGAACAGTAGATCCTCTTCAGTCCAATACTCTGTACATGCTGGGACAGACGCCAGTGCTATATGCATTGTGTATGGCAGTGGGAGCGCAATAGTGACTCTTATTACCAGAAAAAAACTCTTGCTCGTAGGACCAGAAACTGCACGGGATTCAATTCCCTTTCTGACTGGGAAACAAACACTAGCTTGCCTTTCAAGAAACACACTCTGCTTTTGAGAAAAGAGCACTCTTCTAATCTACAGTGTTTCCTATGGTGTCCGAACAGTAACCTTGCTCAGAACAAAAGAACTGTGCTTCCTACACACACAGGCCATATCTAGTTCAACTCTGCTTAGGAAACTGACAAGAACAGTAGCTCCTCTTCAGTCCAATACACTGTCCTTGCTGGGAACAGACGCAAGTGCTATTTGCACTATGTATGGCAATGGGAGCACAATAATGACTTTCCTTACCAGAAAACAACTCTTGCTCGTAGGACCAGAAACTGCATGTGATTCAACTCCATTTAGGACTGGGAAACAAACGCTAGCTCGCCTTACAAGAAACACACTCTGCTTTTGAGAAAAGAGCACTCTTCTACTCTACTGTGTTTTCTATGGGGTCTGAACAGTGAGCTTGCTCAGAACAAAAGAACTGTGCTTCCTACACACACGGGCCATATCTAGTTCAACTCTGCTTAGAAAACTGACAAGAACAGTAGCTCCTCTTCAGTCCAATACACTGTACTTGATGGAAACAGACACGAGTGCTATTTGCACTGTGTATGGCAAAGGGAGCACAATAGTGACTTTCCTTACCAGAAAACAACTCTTGCTGGTAGGACCAAAAACTGCATGTGATTCAACTCCATTTTGGACTGGGAAACAAACGCTAGCTCGCCTTACAAGAAACACACTCTGCTCTTGAGAAAAGAGCACTCTTCTACTCTACTGTGTTTCCTATAGGGCCAGAACAGTGAGCTTGCTGAGAACAAAAGACCTGTGCTTCCTACACACACGGGCCGTATCTGGTTCATCTCTGCTTAGGAAACTGACAAGAACAGTAGCTCCTCTTCAGTCCAATACACTGTACTTGCTGGGAACAGACGCAAGTGCTATTAGCACTGTGTATTGCAAAGGGAGCACAATAGTGACTTTCCTTACCAGAAAACAACTCTTGCTCGTAGGACCAGAAACTGCATGTGATTCAAATCCATTTAGGACTGGGAAACAAATGCTAGCTCGCCTTACAAGAAACACACATCTGCTTTTGAGAAAAGAGCACTCTTCTACTCTATATTGTTTCCTATGGACTCCGAACAGTGAGCTTGCTCAGAACAAAAGAACTGTGCTTCCTACACACACGGCCATATCTTGTTCAATTCTGCTTAGGAACCTGACAAGAACAGTAGATTCTCTTCAGTCCAATACACTGTACATGCTGAGAACCGACGCCAGTGCTATTTTCCCTGTGTATGACAATGGGAGCGCAATATTGACTCTTCTTACCAGAAAACCACGCTTGCTCGTAGGACCACAAACTGCATGTGATTCAACTCCATTTAGGACTACAAAACAAACGCTAGCTCGCCTTACAAGAAACACACTCTGTTTTTGAGAAAAGAGCACTCATCTACTCTACTGCGTTTCCTATGGTGTCCAAACAGTGAGCTTGCTCAGAACAAAAGATCTGTGCTTCCTACACACATGGACCATATCTAGTTCAACTCTGCTTAGGAAACTGAGAAGAACAGTAGCTCCTCTTCAGTCCAATCCACTGTATTTGCTGGGAACAGACGCGAGTGCTGTTTGCACTGTGTATGGCATTTGGGGCACAATAGTGACTCTTCTTACCAGAAAACAACTCTTGCTCATAGGACCAAAAACTGCATGTGACTCAATTCCATTTAGGACTGAAAATCAAACGCGAGCTCGCCTTACAAGAAACACACTCTGCTTTAGAGAAAAGAGCACTCTTCTCCTCTACTCTGTTTCCTACAGGGCCAGAACAGTGAGCTTGCTCAGAACATTATAACTGTGCTTCCTATACACACGGGCCATATCTAGTTCAACTCTGCTTAGGAAACTGACAAGAACAGTAGCTCCTCTTCAGTCTGATACACTGTACTTGCTGGGAACAGATGTGAGTGCTATTTGCACTGTGTATGGCAATGGGAGCACAATAGTGACTTTCCTTACCAGAAAACAACTCTTGCTCGTAGGACTAGAAACTGCATGTGATTCAACTCTATTTAGGACTGGGAAACAAACACTAGCTTGCCGTACAAGAAACACACTCTGCTTTTGAGAAAAGAGCACTCTTCTACTCTATTGTGTTTCCTATGGGGACCGAACAGTGAGCTTGCTCTGAACAAAAGAACTGTGCTTCCTACACACACGGTCATACCTAGCTCAATTCTGCTTAGGAAACTGACAAAAACAGTAGCTCTTCTTCAGTCCGATACACTGTACTTGCTGGGAACAGACGCGAGTGCTATTTGCACTGTGTATGGCAATGGGAGCGCAATAGGGACTTTCCTTACTAGAAAACAATTCTTGCTCGTAGGACCAGAAACTGCATGTAATTCAACTCCATTTAGGACTGGGCAACAAATGCTAGCTCGCCTCACATGAAACACACCCTGCTTTTGAGAAAAGAGAACTCTTCTACTCTACTGTGTTTCCTATGGGGACCGAACAGTGACCATGCTCAGAACAAAAGAACTGTGCTTCCTACACACGCGGCCATATCAAGTTCAACACTGCTTAGGAAACTGACAAGAACAGTAGATCCTCTTCAGTCCAATACTCTGTACATGCTGGGACAGACGCCAGTGCTATATGCATTGTGTATGGCAGTGGGAGCGCAATAGTGACTCTTATTACCAGAAAAAAACTCTTGCTCATAGGACCAGAAACTGCACGGGATGCAATTCCCTTGCTGACTGGGAAACAAACACTAGCTTGCCTTTCACGAAACACACTCTGCTTTTGAGAAAAGAGCACTCTTCTAATCTACAGTGTTTCCTATGGTGTCCGAACAGTGACCTTGCTCAAAACAAAAGAACTGTGCTTCCTACACACACGGGCCATATCTAGTTCATCTCTGCTTAGAAAACTGACAAGAACAGTAGCTCCTCTTCAGTCCAATACACTGTCCTTGCTGGGAACAGACGCGAGTGCTATTTGCACTATGTATGGCAATGGGAGCGCAATAATGACTTTCCTTACCAGAAAGCAACTCTTGCTCGTAGGACCAGAAACTGCATGTGATTCAACTCCATTTAGGACTGGGAAACAAACGCTAGCTCGCCTTACAAGAAACACACTCTGCTTTTGAGAAAAGAGCACTCTTCTACTCTACTGTGTTTCCTATGGGGTCCGAACAGTGAGCTTGCTCAGAACAACATAACTGTGCTTCCTAAATACACGGCCATATCTAGTTCAATTCTGCTTAGGAAACTGACAAGAACAATAGCTCCTCTTCAGACTAATACACTGTACATGCTGGGAACAGACGCGAGTGCTATTTGTACTGTGTATGGCAATGGGAGCCCAATAGTGACTCTTCTTACCAGAAAACTACTCTTACTCGTAGGACCAAAAACTGCATGTGACTCAACTCCATTTAGGACTGGTAAACAAACGTTAGCTAGCCTTACAAGAAACACACTCTGCTCTTGAGAAAAGAGCACTCTTCTACTCTACTGTGTTTCCTATAGGGAGAGAACAGTGAGCTTGCTCAGAACAAAAGACCTGTGCTTCCTACACACACGGGCCGTATCTGGTTCAACTCTGCTTAGGAAACTGACAAGAACAGTAGCTCCTCTTCAGTCCAATACACTGTACTTGCTGGGAACAGACGCAAGTGCTATTAGCACTGTGTATGGCAAAGGGAGCACAATAGTGACTTTCCTTACCAGAAAACAACTCTTCCTCGTAGGACCAGAAACTGCATGTGATTCAAATCCATTTAGGACTGGGAAACAAACACTAGCTTGCCTTTCAAGAAACACACTCTGCTTTTGAGAAAAGAGCACTCTTCTACTCTACTGTGTTTCCTATAGGGCCAGAACAGAGAGCTTGCTCAGAACAAAAGAACTGTGCTTCATAAATACACGGCCATATCTAGTTCAATTCTGCTTAGGAAACTGACAAGAAAATAGCTCCTCTTCAGACTAATACACTGTACATGCTGGGAACAGACGCGAGTGCTATTTGTACTGTGTATGGCAATGGGAGCCCAATAGTGACTCTTCTTACCAGAAAACTACTCTTACTCGTAGGAACAAAACTGCATGTGACTCAACTCCATTTAGGACTGGTAAACAAACGTTAGCTAGCCTTACAAGAAACACACTCTGCTCTTGAGAAAAGAGCACTCTTTTACTCTACTGTGTTTCCTATAGGGCCAGAACAGTGAGCTTGCTCAGAACAAAAAACCTGTGCTTCCTACACACACGGGCCGTATCTGGTTCAACTCTGCTTAGGAAACTGACAAGAACAGTAGCTCCTCTTCAGTCCAATACACTGTACTTGCTAGGAACAGACGCAAGTGCTATTAGCACTGTGTATGGCAAAGGGAGCACAATAGTGACTTTCCTTACCAGAAAACAACTCTTGCTCGTAGGACCAGAAACTGCATGTGATTCAAATCCATTTAGGACTGGGAAACAAATGCTAGCTCGCCTTACAAGAAACACACATCTGCTTTTGAGAAAAGAGCACTCTTCTACTCTATATTGTTTCCTATGGAGTCCGAACAATGAGCTTGCTCAGAACAAAAGAACACTGCTTCCTACACACACGGCCATATCTTGTACAATTCTGCTTAGGAACCTGACAAGAACAGTAGATTCTCTTCAGTCCAATACACTGTACATGCTGAGAAACGATGCCAGTGCTATTTTCCCTGTGTATGACAATTGGAGCGCAATATTGACTCTTCTTACCAGAAAACCATGCTTGCTCGTAGGACCACAAACTGCATGTGATTCAACTCCATTTAGGACTACAAAACAAACGCTAGCTCGCCTTACAAGAAACACACTCTGTTTTTGAGAAAAGAGCACTCATCTACTCTACTGCGTTTCCTATGGTGTCCAAACAGTGAGCTTGCTCAGAACAAAAGATCTGTGCTTCCTACACACATGGACCATATCTAGTTCAACTCTGCTTAGGAAACTAAGAAGAACAGTAGCTCCTCTTCAGTCCAATCCACTGTATTTGCTGGGAACAGACGCGAGTGCTATTTGCACTGTGTGTGGCATTTGGGGCGCAATAGTGACTCTTCTTACCAGAAAACAACTCTTGCTCATAGGACCAAAAACTGCATGTGACTCAATTCCATTTAGGACTGAAAATCAAACGCGAGCTCGCCTTACAAGAAACACACTCTGCTTTAGAGAAAAGAGCACTCTTCTCCTCTACTCTGTTTCCTACAGGGCCAGAACAGTGAGCTTGCTCAGAACATTATAACTGTGCTTCCTACACACACGGGCCAGATCTAGTTCAACTCTGCTTAGGAAACTGACAAGAACAGTAGCTCCTCTTCAGTCTGATACACTGTACTTGCTGGGAACAGATGCGAGTGCTATTTGCACTGTGTATGGCAATGGGAGCACAATAGTGACTTTCCTTACCAGAAAACAACTCTTGCTCGTAGGACCAGAAACTGCATGTGATTCAACTCTATTTAGGACTGGGAAACAAACGCTAGCTTGCCGTACAAGAAACACACTCTGCTTTTGAGAAAAGAGCACTCTACTACACTACTGTGTTTCCTATGGGGTCCGAACAGTGAGCTTGCTCAGCACAAAAGAACTGTGCTTCCTACACACACGGGCCATATCTAGTTCAACACTGCTTAGGAAACTGACAAGAACAGTAGCTCCTCTTCAGTCCGATACACTGTACTTGCTGGGAACAGACGCCAGTGCTATTTGCACTGTGTATGGCAATGGGAGCGCAATAGTGACTTTCCTTCCAGAAAACAATTCTTGCTCGTAGGACCACAAACTGCATGTGATTCAACACCATTTAGGACTGGGAAACAAATGCTCGCACGCCTTTCAAGAAACACACTCTGCTTTTGAGAAAAGAGCACTCTTCTACTCTACTGTGTTTCCTGTAGGGCCAGAACAGAGAGCTTGCTCAGAACAAAAGAACTGTGCTTCCTACATACACGGCCATATCTAGTTCAATTCTGCTTAGCAAACTGACAAGAACAATAGATCCTTTTCAGTCTAATTCACTGTACATGCTGGGAACAGACGCCAGTGCTATTTGTGTTGTGTATGGCAATGGGAACCCAATAGTGACTCTTCTTACGAGAAAACTACTCTTGCTCGTAGGACCAAAAACTGCATGTGACTCAACTCCATGTAGGACTGGGAAACAAACACTAGCTATCCTTACAGAAACACAATCTGCTTTTGAGAAAAGAGCACTCTTCTACTGTACTGTGTTTCCTATAGGGCCAGAACAGTGAGCTTTCTCAGAACAAAAGAACTGTGCCTCCTACACACACGGGACATATCTAGTTCAATTCTGCTTAGGAAACTGACAAGAACAGCGGAACCTCTTCAGTCCAATACACTGTACATGCTGGGAACAGACGCCAGTGCTATTTGCCCTGTGTTTGGCAATGGGTGCACAATAGTGACTTTCGTTTCCAGAAATAAACTCTTGCTCGTAGGACCAGAAACTGCATGTGATTCAACTCCATTGACGACTGGGAAACAAACCCTCGCTTGCCGTACAAGAAACACACTCGGCTTTTGAGAAAAGAGCACTCTTGTACTCTACTGTGTTTCCTATAGGGTCCGAATGGTGAGCTTGCTCTGAACAAAAGAATTGTGCTTCCTACACACACGGCCATATCTAGTTCAATTCTGCTTAGGAACCTGACAAGAACAGTAATCCTCTTCAGTCCAATACACCGTACTTGCTCTGAACAGACGCCAGTGCTATCTGTCCTGTGTATGGTAATGGCAGCGTAATAGTGACTATTTTTACCATAAAACAACTCTTGCTTGTAGGATTAGAAACTGCATGTGATTCAACTCCATTAAGGACTGGGCAACAAATGCTAGCTCGCATCACATGAAACACACCCTGCTTTTGAGAAAAGAGAACTCTTCTATTCTACTGTGTTTCTATGGGGACCGAACAGTGAACTTGCTCAGAACAAAAGAACTGTGATTCCTACACAAACGGCCATATCTAGTTCAACACTGCTTAGGAAACTGACAAGAACAGTAGATCCTCTTCAGTCCAATACACTGTACTTGCTGGGAACAGACGCGAGTGGTATTTGCACTGTGTACGGCAATTGGAGCACAATAGTGACTTTCCTTACCATAAAACAACTCTTGCTCGTAGGACCAGAAACTGCATGTCATTCAACTCCATTTCAGACTGGGAAAGAAACACTAGCTCGCCTTACAAGAAACACACTCTGCTTTAGAGAAAAGAGCACTCTTCTACTCTACTGTGTTTCCTATAGGGCCAGAACTGTGAGCTTGCTCAGAACAAAAGAACTGTGCTTCCTACACACACGGGCCATATCTAGTTCAATTCTGCTTAGGAAACTGACAAGAACAGTAGCTCCTCTTCAGTCCGATACACTTTACTTGCTGAGAACAGACGCGAGTGCTATTTTGTACTGTGTATGGCAATGGGGCACAATAGTGACTCGTCTTACCAGAAAACAACTCTTGCTCGTAGGACAAAAAACTGCATGTGACTCAACTCCATTTAGGACTGGGAAACAAACTCTATCTCGCCTTACAAGAAACACACTCTGCTTTTGAGAAAAGAGCACTCTTCTACTCTACTTTGTTTCCTATAGGGCCAGAACAGTGAGCTTTCTCAGAAAAAAAGAACTGTGCTTCCTACACACACGGGCCATATCTAGTTCAACTCTGCTTAGGAAACTGAGAAGAACGGTTGCTCCTTTTCAGTCCAATACACTGTACTTACTGGGAAGAGAAGGGAGGGCTATTTGCATTGTGTATGGCAATGGGAGCGCAATAGTGACTTTCCTTACCAGAAAAAAACTCTTGCTCGTAGGACCACAAACTGCATTGGATTCAACTCCATTTAGGACTGGGAAACAAACGCTAGCTTGCCATACAAAAACACACTCTCCTTTTGAGAAAAGAGCACTCTTCTACTCTACTGTGTTTCTTATGGGGTCTGAACAGTGAGCTTGCTCAGAACAAAAAAACTTTGCTTCCTACACACAGGGCCATATCTAGTTCAAGTCTGCTTAGGAACCTGACAAGAACAGTAGATCCTCTTCTATCCAATACACTGTACTTGCTGCGAACAGACAGGAGTGCTATTTGCACTGTGTATGGCAATGGGAGCGCAATAGTGACTTTCATTACCAGAAAACAACTCTTCCTCATAGGACCAGAAACTGCATGTGATTCAACTCCATTTAGGTGTGGGAAACAAACGCTAGCTCGCCTTACAAGAAACACACTCTGCTTTTGATAAAAGAGCACTCTTTTACTCTACTGTGTTTCCTATGGGGTCCAAAGAGTGAGCTTGCTCAGAACAAAAGAACTGTGCTTCCTACACACATGGACCATATCTAGTTCAACTCTGCTTAGGAAACTGACAAGAACAGTAGCTCCTATTCAGTCCAATACACTGTACTTGCTGGGAACAGACGCGAGTGCTATTTGCACTGTGTATGGCATTTGGAGCGCAATAGTGAGTCTTCTTACCATAAAACAACTCTTGCTCGTAGGACCAAAAACTGCATGTGATTCAACTCCGTTTTGGACTGGGAAACAAACGTAAGGTCGCCATACAAAAAAAAACACTCTGCTTTAGATAAAAGAGCACTCTTTTACTCTACTGTGTTTCCTATAGGGCCAGAACAGTGAGCTTGCTCAGAACAAAAGAACTGTGCTTCCTACACACAGGGGCCATATCTAGTTCAACTCTGCTTTGGAAACTGAGAAGAGCAGTCTTTCCTCTTCAGTCCAATACACTGTACTTGCTGGGAAGACAAGGGAGTCTATTTGCACTGTGTATGGCAATGGGAGCGCAATAGTGACTTTCCTTTCCAGAAAACAACTCTTGCTCGTAGCACCACAAACTGCATGTGATTCAACTCCATTTAGGACTAGGAAACAAACGCTAGCTCGCCTTCCAAGAAACACACTCTGCTTTTGAGAAAAGAGCACTCTTCTACTCTACTGTGTTTCCTATGTGTTCGGAACAGTGAGCTTGCTCAGAACAAAAAAACTGTGCTTCCTACAAACACGGCCATATCTAGTTCAACTCTGCTTAGGAACCTGACAAGAACAGTAGATACTCTTCAGTCCAGTACACTGTACTTGCTGGGAACAGACGCCAGTGCTATTTGTCCTGTGTATGGCAATGGCAACGCAATAGTGACTCTTCTTACCAGAAAAAAACTCTTGCTCGTAGGACCAGAAACTGCATGTGATTCAACTCCATTTAGGACTGGGAAACAAACTCCAGCTCGCTTTACAAGAAACACACTCTGCTTTTGAGAAAAGAGCACTCTTCTACTCTACTTTGTTTCCTATAGGGCCAGAACAGTGAGCTTGCTCAGAAAAAAAGAACTGTGCTTCCTACACACACGGGCCATATCTAGTTCAACTCTGCTTAGGAAACTGAGAAGAACAGTAGCTCCTTTTCAGTCCAATACACTGTTCTTACTGGGAACAGAAGGGAGGGCTATTTGCACTGTGTATGGCAATGGGAGCGCAATAGTGACTTTCCTTACCAGAAAACAACTCTTGCTCGTAGGAACACAAACTGCATTGGATTCAACTCCATTTAGGACTGGGAAACAAACGGTAGCTTGCCATACAAGAAACACACTCTGCTTTTGAGAAAAGAGCACTCTTCTACTCTACTGTGTTTCTTATGGGGTCTGAACAGTGAGCTTGCTCAGAACAAAAGAACTGTGCTTCCTACACACACAGCCATATCTAGTTCAATTCTGCTTAGGAACCTGACAAGAACAGTAGATCCTCTTCAGTCCAATACACCGTACTTGCTGGGAACAGACGCCAGTGCTATTTGTCCTGTGTATGGCAATGGCAGCGCAATAGTGACTATTTTTACCATAAAACAACTCTTGCTCGTAGGATTAGAAACTGCATGTGATTCAACTCCATTTAGGACTGGGAAACATTCGCTAGCTCGCCTTTCAGGAAACACACTCTGCTTTTGAGAAAAGAGCACTCTTCTACTCTACTGTGTTTCCTAAAGGGCCAGAACAGAGAGCTTGCTCAGAACAAAAGAACTGTGCTTCCTACATACAGGGACATATCTAGTTCAATTCTGCTTAGGAAACTGACAAGAACAATAGATCCTTTTCAGTCCAATACACTGTACATGCTGGGAACAGACGCGAGTGCTATTTGCCCTGTGTATGACAATGGGAGCGCAATAGTGACTCTTCATACCAGAAAACAACTGTGGCTCGTAGGACCAGAAACAGCATGTGATTCAACTCCATTTAGGACTGGGCAACAAATGCTAGCTCGCATCACATGAAACACACCCTGCTTTTGAGAAAAGAGATCTCTTCTACTCTACTGTGTTTCCTATGGGGAAAGAACAGTGAGCTTGCTCAGAACAAAAGAACTGTGATTCCTACACAAACGGCTATATCTAGTTCAACACTGCTTAGGAAACTGACAAGAACAGTAGATCCTCTTCAGTCCAATATACTGTACTTGCTGGGAACAGACGCGAGTGCTATTTGCACTGTGTAGGGCAATTGGAGCACAATAGTGACTTTCCTTACCAGAAAACAACTCTTGCTCGTAGGACCAGAAACTGCAAGTGATTCAACTCCATTTCAGACTGGGAAAGAAGTGCTAGCTCGCCTTACAACAAATACACTCTGCTTTAGAGAAAAGAGCACTTTCTACTCTACTGTGTTTCCTATGGGGTCCAAACAGTGAGCTTGCTCAGAACAAAAGAACTGTGCTTCCTACACACATAAACCATATGTAGTTCAACTCTGCTTAGGAAACTGACAAGAACAGTAGCTCCTCTTCAGTCCGATACATTTTACTTGCTGAGAACAGACGCCAGTGCTATTTGCACTGTGTATGGCAATGGGGCACAATAGTGACTCGTCTTACCAGAAAACAACTCTTGCTCGTAGGACAAAAAACTGCATGTGACTCAACTCCATTTAGGACTGGGAAACAAACTCTATCTCGCCTTACAAGAAACACACTCTGCTTTTGAGAAAAGAGCACTCTTCTACTCAATTGTTTTTCCTATAGGGCCAGAACAATGAGCTTGCTCAGAACAAAAGAACTGTGCTTCCTACATACACGGGCCATATCTAGTTCATCTCTGCTTAGGAAACTGAGAAGAACGTTAGCTCCTTTTCAGTCCAATACACTGTACTTACTGGGCACAGATGGGAGGGCTATTTGCACTGTGTATGGCAATGGGAGCGCAATAGTGACTTTCCTTACCAGAAAACAACTCTTGCTCGTAGGACCACAAACTGCATTGGATTCAACTCCATTTAGGACTGGAAAACAAACGCTAGCTCGCCATACAAGAAACACACTCTGCTTTTGAGAAAAGAGCACTCTAGTACTCTACTGTGTTTCCTATAGGGTCCGAACGGTTAGCTTGCTCTGAACAAAAGAACTGTACTTCCTACACACACGGCCATATCTAGTTCAATTCTGCTTAGGAACCTGACAAGAACAGTAGATCCTCTTCAGTCCAATACACCGTACTTGCTGGGAACAGACGCCAGTGCTATTTGTCCTGTGTATGGCAATGGCAGCGCAATAGTGACTATTTTTACCATAAAAAACTCTTGCTTGTAGGATTAGAAACTGCATGTGATTCATCTCCATTTAGGACTGGGAAACAAACGCTAGCTCGCCTTTCAAGAAACACACTCTGCTTTTGAGAAAAGAGCACTCTTCTACTCTACCGTTTTTCCTATAGGGCCAGAACAGAGAGCTTGCTCAGAACAAAAGAACTGTGCTTCCTACATACAGGGCCATATCTAGTTCAATTCCGCTTAGGAAACTGACAAGAACAATAGATCCTTTTCAGTCCAATACACTGTACATGCTGGGAACAGACGCGAGTGCTATTTGCCCTGTGTACGACAATGGGAGCGCAATAGTGACTCTTCATACCAGAAAACAACTCTTGCTCGTAGGACCAGAAACAGCATGTGATTCAACTCCATTTAGGACTGGGCAACAAATGCTAGCTCGCATCACATGAAACACACCCTGCTTTTGAGAAAAGAGAACTCTTCTACTCTACTGTGTTTCCTATGGGGACCGAACAGTGAGCTTGCTCAGAACAAAAGAACTGTGATTCCTACACAAACGGCTATATCTAGTTCAACACTGCTTAGGAAACTGACAAGAACAGTAGATCCTCTTCAGTCCAATACACTGTACTTGCTGGGAACAGACGCGAATGCTATTTGCACTGTGTAGGGCAATTGGAGCACAATAGTGACTTTCCTTACCAGAAAACAACTGTTGCTCATAGGACCAGAAACTGCATGTGATTCAACTCCATTTCAGACTGGGAAAGAAAAGCTAGCTCGCCTTACAACGAATACACTCTGCTATAGAGAAAAGAGCACTTTCTACTCTACTGTGTTTCCTATGAGGTCCAAAGAGTGAGCTTGCTCAGAACAAAAGAACTGTGCTTCCTACACACATGAACCATATGTAGTTCAACTCTGCTTAGGAAACTGACAAGAACAGTATCTCCTCTTCAGTCCAATACACTTTACTTGCTGAGAACAGACGCGAGTGCTATTTTTACTGTGTATGGCAATGGGGCACAATAGTGACTCGTCTTACCAGAAAACAACTCTTGCTCATAGGACAAAAAACTGCATGTGACTCAACTCCATTTAGGACTGGGAAACAAACTCTATCTCGCCTTACAAGAAAAACACTCTGCTTTTGAGAAAAGAGCACTCTTCTACTCTACTTTGTTTCCTACAGGGCCAGAACAGTGAGCTTGCTCAGAAAAAAAGAACTGTGCTTCCTACACCCACGGGCCATATCTAGTTCAACTCTGCTTAGGAAACTGAGAAGAACGGTAGCTCCTTTTCATTCCAATACACTGTACTTACTGGGAACAGAAGGGAGGTCTATTTGCATTGTGTATGGCAATGGGAGCGCAATAGTGACTTTCATTACCAGAAAACAACTCTTGCTCGTAGGACCACAAACTGCATTGGATCCAACTCCATTTAGGACTGGGAAACAAACGCTAGCTTGCCATACAAAAACACACTCTGCTTTTGAGAAAAGAGCACTCTTCTACTCTACTGTGTTTCTTATGGGGTCTGAACAGTGAGCTTGCACAGAACAAAAAAACTTTGCTTCCTACACACAGGGCCATATCTAGTTCAATTCTGCTTAGGAACCTGACAAGAACAGTAGATCCTCTTCTATCCAATACACTGTACTTGCTGCGAACAGACAGGAGTGCTATTTGCACTGTGTATGGCAATGGGAGCGCAATAGTGACTTTCCTTACCAGAAAACAACTCTTCCTCATAGGACCAGAAACTGCATGTGATTCAACTCCATTTAGGTGTGGGAAACAAACGCTAGCTCGCCTTACAAGAAACACACTCTGCTTTTGATAAAAGAGCACTCTTTTACTCTACTGAGTTTCCTATGGGGTCCAAAGAGTGAGCTTGCTCAGAACAAAAGAACTGTGCTTCCTACACACATGGACCATATCTAGTTCACCTCTGCTTAGGAAACTGAGAAGAACAGTAGCTCCTATTCATTCCAATACACTGTACTTGCTGGGAACAGACGCGAGTGCTATTTGCACTGTGTATGGCATTTGGAGCGCAATAGTGAGTCTTCTTACCATAAAACAACTCTTGCTCGAAGAACCAAAAACTGCATGTGATTCAACTCCATTTTGGACTCGGAAACAAACGCGAGGTAGCCATACAAAAAAAAAACACTCTGCTTTAGATAAAAGAGCACTCTTCTACTCTACTGTGTTTCCTATAGGGCCAGAACAGTGAGCTTGCTCAGAACAAAAGAACTGTGCTTCCTACACACAGGGGCCATATCTAGTTCAACTCTGCTTTGGAAACTGAGAAGAACAGTCTCTCCTCTTCAGTCCAATACACTGTACTTGCTGGGAAGACAAGGGAGTGCTATTTGCACTGTGTATGGCAATGGGAGCGCAATAGTGACTTTCCTTACCAGAAAACAACTCTTGCTCGTAGCACCACAAACTGCATGTGATTCAACTCCATTTAGGACTAGGAAACAAACGCTAGCTCGCCTTCCAAGAAACACACTCTCCTTTTGAGAAAAGAGCACTCTTCTACTCTACTGTGTTTCCTATGTGTTCGGAACAGTGAGCTTGCTCAGAACAAAAAAACTGTGCTTCCTACAAACACGGCCATATCTAGTTCAACTCTGCTTAGGAACCTGGCAAGAACAGTAGATTCTCTTCAGTCCAATACACTGTACATGCTGAGAAACGACGCCAGTGCTATTTTCCCTGTGTATGACAATGGGAGCGCAATATTGACTCTTCTTACCAGAAAACCACGCTTGCTCATAGGACCAAAAACTGCATGTGATTCAACTCCATTTAGGACTACAAAAGAAACGATAGCTCGCCTTACAAGAAACACACTCTGTTTTTGAGAAAAGAGCACTCATCAACTCTACTGCGTTTCCTATGGTGTCCAAACAGTGAGCTTGCTCAGAACAAAAGATCTGTGCTTCCTACACACATGGACCATATCTAGTTCAACTCTGCTTAGGAAACTGAGAAGAACAGTAGCTCCTCTTCAGTCCAATCCACTGTATTTGCTGGGAACAGACGCGAGTGCTATTTGCACTGTGTATGGCATTTGGGGCGCAATAGTGACTCTTCTTACCAGAAAACAACTCTTGCTCATAGGACCAAAAACTGCATATGACTCAATTCCATTTAGGACTGAAAATCAAACGCGAGCTCGCCTTACAAGAAACACTCTCTGCTTTAGAGAAAAGAGCACTCTTCTCCTCTACTCTGCTTCCTACAGGGCCAGAACAGTGAGCTTGCTCAGAACATTATAACTGTGCTTCCTACACACACGGGCCATATCTTGTTCAACTCTGCTCTGGAAACTGACAAGATCAGTAGCTCCTCTTCAGTCTGATACACTGTACTTGCTGGGAACAGATGCGAGTGCTATTTGCACTGTGTATGGCAATGGGAGCACAATAGTGACTTTCCTTACCAGAAAACAACTCTTGCTCGTAGGACCAGAAACTGCATGTGATTCAACTCTATTTAGGACTGGGAAACAAACGCTAGCTTGCCGTACAAGAAACACACTCTGCTTTTGAGAAAAGAGCACTCTTCTACTCTACTGTGTTTCCTATGGTGTCCAAACAGTGAGCTTGCTCAGAACAAAAGATCTGTGCTTCCTACACACATGGACCATATCTAGTTCAACTCTGCTTAGGAAACTGAGAAGAACAGTAGCTCCTCTTCAGTCCAATACACTGTATTTGCTGGGAACAGACGCGAGTGCTATTTGCACTGTGTATGGCATTTGGGGCACAATAGTTACTCTTCTTACCAGAAAACAACTCTTGCTCATAGGACCAAAAACTGCATGTGACTCAGTTCCATTTAGGACTGAAAATCAAACGCGAGCTCGCCTTACAAGAAACACACTCTGCTTTAGAGAAAAGAGCACTCTTCTCCTCTACTCTGTTTCCTACAGGACCAGAACAGTGAGCTTGCTCAGAACATTATAACTTAGCTTCCTACACACACGGGCCATATCTAGTTCAACTCTGCTTAGGAAACTGACAAGGACAGTAGCTCATCTTAAGTCCGATACACTGTACTTGCTGGGAACAGACGCGAGTGCTATTTGCACTGTGTATGGCAATGGGAGCACAATAGTGACTTTCCTTACTAGAAAACAATTCTTGCTCGTAGGACCAGAAACTGCATGCAATTCAACTCCATTTAGGACTGGGCAACAAATGCTAGCTCGCCTCACATGAAACACACCCTGCTTTAGAGAAAAAAGAACTCATCTACTCTACTGTGTTTCCTATGGGTACCGAACAGTGAGCTTGCTCAGAACAAAAGAACTGTGCTTCATACACACGCGGCCATATCTAGTTCAACACTGCTTAGGAAACTGACAAGAACAATAGATCCTCTTCAGTCCAATACTCTGTACATGCTGGGACAGACGACAGTGCTATATGCACTGTGTATGGCAATGGGAGCGCAATAGTGACTCTTATTACCAGAAAAAAACTCTTGCTCATAGGACCAGAAACTGCATGGGATTCAATTCCATTTCTGACTGGGAAACAAACACTAGCTTGCCTTTCAAGAAACACACTCTGCTTTTGAGAAAAGAGCACTCTTCTACTCTACTGTGTTTCCAATGGGGTCCGAATAGTGAGCTTGCTCAGAACAAAAGAACTGTGCTTCCTACACACAAGGGCCATATCTAGTTCAACTCTGCTTAGGAAACTGACAAGAACAGTAGCTCCTCTTCAGTCCAATACACTGTCCATGCTGGAAACAGAAACGAGTGCTATTTGTACTGTGTATGGCAAAGGGAGCACAATAGTGACTTTCCTTACCAGAAAAAAACTCTTGCTGGTAGGACCAAAAACTGCATGTGATTCAACTCCATTTTGGACTGGGAAACAAACTCTAGCTCGCCTGACAAGAAACACACTCTGCTTTTGAGAAAAGAGCACTCTTCTACTCTACTGTGTTTCCTATAGGGCCAGAACAGAGAGCTTGCTCAGAACAAAAGAACTCTTCCTCCTACATACACGGCCATATCTAGTTCAATTCTGCTTAAGAAACTGACAAGAACAATAGATCCTTTTCAGTCTAATTCACTGTACATGCTGGGAACAGACGCCAGTGCTATTTGTGTTGTGTATGGCAATGGGAGCCCAATAGTGACTCTTCTTACGAGAAAATTACTCTTGCTCGTAGGACCAAAAACTGCATGTGACTCAACTCCATTTAGGACTGGGAAACAAACACTAGCTAGCCTTACAGAAACACAATCTGCTTTTGAGAAAAGAGCACTCTTCTACTCTACTGTGTTTCCTATAGGGCCAGAACAGTGAGCTTGCTCAGAACAAAAGAACTGTGCTTCCATACACACGGGACATATCTAGTTCAATTCTGCTTAGGAAACTGACAAGAACAGTGGAACCTCTTCAGTCCAATACACTGTACATTCTGGGAACAGACGACAGTGCTATTTGCCCTGTGTATGGCAATGGGAGCACAATAGTGACTTTCCTTACCAGAAATAAACTCTTGCTCGTAGGACCAGAAACTGCATGTGATTCAACTCCATTGACGACTGGGAAACAAACACTAGCTTGCCGTACAAGAAACACACTCTGTTTTTAAGAAAAGAGCACTCTTCTACTCTACTGTGTTTCCTATAGGGTCTGAACGGTGAGCTTGCTCTGAACAAAAGAACTGTGCTTCCTACACACACGGCCATATCTCGTTCAATTCTGCTTAGGAACCTGACAGGAACAGTAGATCCTCTTCAGTCCAATACACCGTACTTGCTGGGAACAGACGCCAGTGCTATCTGTCCTGTGTATGGCAATGGCAGCGCAATAGTGACTATTTTTACCATAAAACAACTCTTGCTTATAGGATTAGAAACTGCATGTGATTCAACTCCATTTAGGACTGGGCAACAAATGCTAGCTCGCATCACATGAAACACACCCTGCTTTTGAGAAAAGAGAACTCTTCTATTCTACTGTGTTTCCTATGGGGACCGAACAGTGAGCTTGCTCAGAACCAAAGAACTGTGATTCCTACACAAACGGCCATATCTAGTTCAACACTGCTTAGGAAACTGACAAGAACAGTAGATCCTCTTCAGTCCAATACACTGTACTTCCTGGGAACAGACGCGAGTGGTATTTGCACTGTGTACGGCAATTGGAGCACAATAGTGACTTTCCTTACCAGAAAACAACTCTTGCTCGTAGGACCAGAAACTGCATGTCATTCAACTCCATTTCAGACTGGGAAAGAAACGCTAGCTCGCCTTACAAGAAACACACTCTGCTTTAGAGAAAAGAGCACTCTTCTACTCTACTGTGTTTCCTATAGGGCCAGAACAGTGAGCTTGCTCAGAACAAAAGAACTGTGCTTCCTACACACACGGGCCATATCTAGTTCAATTCTGCTTAGGAAACTGACAAGAACAGTGGAACCGCTTCAGTCCAATACACTGTACATGCTGGGAACAGACGCAAGTGCTATTTGCACTGTGTATGGCAATGGGAGCACAATAGTGACTTTCCTTACCAGAAATAAACTCTTGCTCATAGGACCAGAAACTGCATGTGATTCAACTCCATTTAGGACTGGGAAACAAATGCTAGCTTGCCGTACAAGAAACACACTCTGCTTTTGAGAAAAGAGCACTCTTGTACTCTACTGTGTTTCCTACAGGGTCCGAACGGTTAGCTTGCTCTGAACAAAAGAACTGTGCTTCCTACACACGCGGCCATATCTAGTTCAATTCTGCTTAGGAACCTGACAAGAACAGTAGATCCTTTTCAGTCCAATACACCGTACTTGCTGGGAACAGACGCCAGTGCTATTTGTCCTGTGTATGGCAATGGCAGCGCAATAGTGACTATTTTTACCATAAAACAACTCTTGCTTGTAGGATTAGAAACTGCATGTGATTCAACTCCATTTAGGACTGGGAAACAAACGCTAGCTCGCCTTTCAAGAAACACACTGTGCTTTTGAGAAAAGAGCACTCTTCTACTCTACTGTGTTTCCTAAAGGGCCAGAACAGAGAGCTTGCTCAGAACAAAAGAACTGTGCTTCCTACATACAGGGACATATCTAGTTCAATTCTGCTTAGGAAACTGACAAGAACAATAGATCCTTTTCAGTCCAATACACTATACATGCTGGGAACAGACGCGAGTGCTATTTGCCCTGTGTATGACAATGGGAGCGCAATAGTGACTCTTCATACCAGAAAACAACTCTTGCTCGTAGGACCAGAAACAGCATGAGATTCAACTCCATTTAGGTCTGGGCAACAAATGCTAGCTCGCATCACATGAAACACACCCTGCTTTTGAGAAAAGAGCACTCTTCTACTCTACTGTGTTTCCTATGGTGACCGAACAGTGAGCTTGCTCAGAACAAAAGAACTGTGATTCCTACACAAACGGCTATATCTAGTTCAACACTGCTTAGGAAACTGACAAGAACAGTAGATCCTCTTCAGTCCAATACACTGTACTTGCTGGGAACAGACGCGAGTGCTATTTGCACTGTGTAGGGCAATTGGAGCACAATAGTGACTTTCCTTACCAGAAAACAACTCTTGCTCGTAGGACCAGAAACTGCATGTGATTCAACTCCATTTCATACTGGGAAGAAAAAGCTACCTCGCCTTACAACAAATACACTCTGCTTTAGAGAAAAGAGCACTTTCTACTCTACTGTG
Source organism: Peromyscus eremicus (assembly GCF_949786415.1). Lineage (NCBI taxonomy): Eukaryota > Metazoa > Chordata > Mammalia > Rodentia > Cricetidae > Peromyscus > Peromyscus eremicus. Next base: position 97,182 of record NW_026734697.1, on the reverse strand, counting down.
TTTCCTATCGGGTCCAAACAGTGAGCTTGCTCAGAACAAAAGAACTGTGCTTCCTACACACATGAACCATATGTAGTTCAACTCTGCTTAGGAAACTGACAAAAACAGTAGCTCCTCTTCAGTCCGATACACTTTACTTGCTGAGAACAGACACGAGTGCTATTTGCACTCTGTATTGCAAAGGGAGCGCAATAGTGACTTTCCTTACCAGAAAACAACTCTTGCTGGTAGGACCAAAAACTGCATGTGATTCAACTCCATTTAGGACTGGGAAACAAACGCTAGCTCGCCTTACAAGAAACACACTCTGCTTTTGAGAAAAGAGCACTCTTCTACTCTACTGTGTTTCCTATAGGGCCAGAACAGAGGCCTTGCTCAGAACAAAAGAACTGTGCATCCTACATACACGGCCATATCCAGTTCAACTCTGCTTAGGAAACTGACAAGAACAATAGATCCTTTTCAGTCCAATACACTGTACATGCTGGGAACAGACTCCAGTGCTATTTGTACTGTGTATGGCAATGGGAGCCCAATTGTGACTCTTCTTACAAGAAAACCTCTCTTGCTCGTAGGACCAAAAACTGCATGTGACTCAACTCCATTTAAGACTGGGAAACAAACACTAGTTAGCCTTACAAGAAACACACTCTGCTTTTGAGAAAAGAGCACTCTTCTACTCTACTGTGTTTCCTATAGGGCCAGAACAGTGAGCTTGCTCAGAACAAAAAAACTGTGCTTCCTACATACATGGTCCATATCTAGTTCAACTCTGCTTAGGAAACTGACAAGAACAGTGGAACCTCTTCAGTCCAATGCACTGTACATGCTGGGAGCAGACGCCAGTGCTATTTGCCCTGTGTATGGCAATGGGAGCACAATAGTGACTTTCCTTACCAGAAATAAACTCTTGCTCGTAGGACCAGAAACTGCATGTGATTCAACTCCATTTAGGACTGGGAAACAAACGCTAGCTTGCTGTACAAGAAACACACTCTGCTTTTGAGAAAAGAGCACTCTTCTACTCTACTGTGTTTCCTATAGGGTCCGAACGGTGAGCTTGGTCTGAACAAAATAACTGTGCTTCCTACACACACGGCCATATCTCGTTCAATTCTGCTTAGGAACCTGACAAGAACAGTAGATCCTCTTCAGTCCAATACACCGTACTTGCTGGGAACAGACGCCAGTGCTATCTGTCCTGTGTATGGCAATGGCAGCGCAATAGTGACTATTTTTACCATAAAACAACTATTGCTTATAGGATTAGAAACTGCATGTGATTCAACTCCATTTAGGACTGGGCAACAAATGTTAGCTCGCATCACATGAACCACACCCTGCTTTTGAGAAAAGAGAACTCTTCTACTCTACTGTGTTTCCTATGGGGACCGAACAGTGAGCTTGCTCAGAACAAAAGAACTGTGATTCCTACACAAACGGCTATATCTAGTTCAACACTGCTTAGGAAACTGACAAGAACAGTAGATCCTCTTCAGTCCAATACACTGTACTTGCTGGGAACAGACGCGAGTGCTATTTGCAATGTGTAGGGCAATTGGAGCACAATAGTGACTTTCCTTACCAGAAAACAACTCTTGCTCGTAGGACCAGAAACTGCATGTGATTCAACTCCATTTCAGACTGGGAAAGCAAAGCTACCTCGCCTTACAACAAATACACTCTGCTTTAGAGAAAAGAGCACTTTCTACTCTACTGTGTTTCCTATGGGGTCTAAACAGTGAGCTTGCTCAGAACAAAAGAACTGTGCTTCCTACACACATGAACCATATGTAGTTCAACTCTGCTTAGGAAACTGACAAGAACAGTAGCTCCTCTTCAGTCCGATACACTTTACTTGCTGAGAACAGACGCGAGTGCTATTTGCACTGTGTATGGCAATGGGGCACAATAGTGACTCGTCTTACCAGAAAACAATTCTTGCTCGTAGGACAAAAAACTGCATGTGACTCAACTCCATTTAGGACTGGGAAACAAACTCTATCTCGCCTTACAAGAAACACACTCTGCTTTTGAGAAAAGAGCACTCTTCTACTCAATAGTGTTTCCTATGGCGCCAGAACAATGAGCTTGCTCAGAACAAAAGAACTGTGCTTCCTACATACACGGGCCATATCTAGTTCAACTCTGCTTAGGAAACTGAGAAGAACGGTAGCTCCTTTTCAGTCCAATACACTGTACTTACTGGGAACAGACGGGAGGGCTATTTGCACTGTGTATGGCAATGGGAGCGCAATAGTGACTTTCCTTACCAGAAAACAACTCTTGCTCGTGGGAACACAAACTGCATTGGATTCAACTCCATTTAAGACTGGAAAACAAACGCTAGCTCGCCATACAAGAAACACACTATGCTTTTGAGAAAAGAGCACTCTTCTACTCTACTGTGTTTCCTATAGGGTCCGAACGGTTAGCTTGCTCTGAACAAAAGAACTGTGCTTCCTACACACACGGCCATATCTAGTTCAATTCTGCTTAGGAACCTGACAAGAACAGTAGATCCTCTTCAGTCCAATACACCGTACTTGCTGGGAACAGACGCCAGTGCTATTTGTCCTGTGTATGGCAATGGCAGCGCAATAGTGACTATTTTTACCATAAAACAACTCTTGCTTGTAGGATTAGAAACTGCATGTGATTCAACTCCATTTAGGACTGGGAAACAAACGCTAGCTCGCCTTTCAAGAAACACACTCTGCTTTTGAGAAAAGAGCACTCTTCTACTCTACTGTGTTTCCTATAGGGCCAGAACAGAGAGCTTGCTCAGAACAAAAGAACTGTGCTTCCTACATACAGGGCCATATCTAGTTCAATTCCGCTTAGGAAACTGACAAGAACAATAGATCCTTTTCAGTCCAATACACAGTACTTACTGGAACAGAAGGGAGGGCTATTTGCATTGTGTATGGCAATGGGAGCGCAATAGTGACTTTCCTTACCAGAAAACAACTCTTGCTCGTAGGACCACAAACTGCATTGGATTCAACTCCATTTAGGACTGGGAAACAACGCTAGCTTGCCATACAAGAAACACACTCAGCTTTTGAGAAAAGAGCACTCTTCTACTCTACTGTGTTTCTTATGGGGTCTGAAGAATGAGCTTGCTCAGAACAAAAAAACTTTGCTTCCTACACACAGGGCCATATCTAGTTCAAGTCTGCTTAGGAACCTGACAAGAACAGTAGATCCTCTTCTATCCAATACACTGTACTTGCTGCGAACAGACAGGAGTGCTATTTGCACTGTGTATGGCAATGGTAGCGCAATAGTGACTTTCCTTACCAGAAAACAACTCTTGCTCATAGGACCAGAAACTGCATGTGATTCAACTCCATTTAGGTGTGGGAAACAAACACTAGCTCGCCTTACAAGAAACACACTCTGCTTTTGATAAAAGAGCACTCTTTTACTCTACTGTGTTTCCTATGGGGTCCAAAGAGTGAGCTTGCTCAGAACAAAAGAACTGTGCTTCCTACACACATGGACCATATCTGTTCAACTCTGTTTAGGAAACTAACAAGAACAGTAGCTCCTATTCAGTCCAATAAACTGTACATGCTGGGAACAGACGCGAGTGCTATTTGCACTGTGTATGGCATTTGGAGCGCAATAGTGAGTCTTCTTACCATAAAACAACTCTTGCTCGTAGGACCAAAAACTGCATGTGATTCAACTCCATTTAGGACTGGGAAACAAACGCGAGCTCGCCTTACAAAAAAAAAACACTCTGCTTTAGATAAAAGAGCACTCTTCTACTCTACTGTGTTTCCTATAGGGCCAGAACAGTGAGCTTGCTCAGAACATAAGAACTGTGCTTCCTACACACACGGGACATATCTAGTTCAACTCTGCTTAGGAAACTGACAAGAACAGTAGCTCCTCTTCAGTCCGATACACTGTACTTGCTGAGAACAGACGCGAGTGCTATTTGCACTGTGTATGGCAATTGGAGCACAATAGTGACTCGTCTTACCAGAAAACAACTCTTGCTTGTAGGACAAAAAACTGCATGTGACTCAACTCTATTTAGGACTGGGAAACAAACTCTATCTCAACTTACAAGAAACACACTCTGCTTTTGAGAAAAGAGCACTCTTCTACTCTTCTGTGTTTCCTATAGGGCCAGAACAGTGAGCTTGCTCAGAACAAAAGAACTGTGCTTCCTACACATAGGGGCCATATCTAGTTCAACTCTGCTTTGGAAACTGAGAAGAGCAGTCTCTCCTCTTCAGTCCAATACACTGTACTTGCTGGGAAGACAAGGCAGTGCTATTTGCACTGTGTATGGCAATGGGAGCGCAATAGTGACTTTCCTTACCAGAAAACAACTCTTGCTCGTAGCACCACAAAATGCATGTGATTCAACTCCATTTAGGACTAGGAAACAAACGCTAGCTCGCCTTACAAGAAACACACTCTGCTTTTGAGAAAAGAGCACGCTTCTACTCTACTGCGTTTCCTATGGGGTCCAAACAGTGAGCTTGCTCAGAACAAAAGAACTGTGCTTCCTACACAAATGGACCATATCTACTTCAACTCTGCTTAGGAAACTGACAAGAACAGTAGCTCCTATTCAATCCAATACACTATACTTTCTGGGAACAAACGCGAGTGCTATTTGCACTGTGTATGTCATTTGGAGCGCAATAGTGACTCTTCTTACCAGAAAACAACTCTTGCTCATAGGACCAAAATCTGCATGTGACTCAACTCCATTTAGGACCGGGAATCAAACGCGAGCTCGCCTTACAAGAAACACACTCTGCTTTAGAGAAAAGAACACTCTTCTACTCTGCTGTGTTTCCTACAGGGCCAGAACAGTGAGCTTGCTCAGAACATAATAACTGTGCTTCCTACACACACGGCCATATCTAGTTCCACTCTGCTTAGGAAACTGACAAGAACAGTAGCTCCTCTTCAGTCTGATACACTGCACTTGCTGAGAACAGACGCGAGTGCTATTTGCACTGTGTATGGCAATTGGAGCACAATAGTGACTCGTCTTACCAGAAAACAACTCTTGCTCGTAGGACAAAAAACTGCATGTGACTCAACTCCATTTAGGACTGGGAAACAAACTCTAGCTCGCCTTACAAGAAACACACTCTGCTTTTGAGAAAAGAGCACTCTTCTACTCTACTGTGTTTCCTATAGGGCCAAAACCGTGAGCTTGCTCAGAAAAAATAAACTGTGCTTCCTCGACACACGGGCCATATCTACTTCAACTCTGCTTAGGAAACTGAGAAGAACAGTAGCTCCTCTTCAGTCCAATACACTGTACTTGCTGGGAACAGACGGGTGTGCTATTTGCACTGTGTATGGCAATGGGAGCGCAATAGTGACTTTCCTTACCAGAAAACAACTCTTGATCGTAGGACCAGAAACTTCATGTGATTCAACTCCATTTAGGACTGGGAAAGAAACGCTAGCTCGCCTACAAGAAACACACTCTGCTTTAGATAAAAAAGTACTCTTCTACTCTACTGTGTTTCCTATGGGGTCGAAACAGAGAGCTTGCTCAGAAAAAAAGAACTGTGCTTCTTACACACACGGAACATATGTAGTTCAACTCTGCTTAGGAAACTGACAAGAACAGTAGCTCCTCTTCAGACCAATACACTGTATTTGCTGGAAACAGACGCGAGTGCTATTTTCACTGTGTATGGCAATGAGAGCACAACAGTGACTTTCCTTACCAGAAAACAACTCTTGCTCATAGGAAAAAAACTGCATGTGACTCAACTCCATTTAGGACTGGGAAACAAACGCTAGCTCGCCTTCGAAGAAACACACTCTGCTTTTGAGAAAAGAGCACTCTTCTACTCTACTGTGTTTCCTATGTGTTCGGAACAGTGAGCTTGCTCAGAACAAAAAAACTGTGCTTCCTACAAACACGGCCATATTTAGTTCAACTCTGCTTAGGAACCTGACAAGAACAGTAGATACTCTTCAGTCCAGTACACTGTACTTGCTGGGAACAGACGCAAGTGCTATTTGTCCTGTGTATGGCAATGGCAACGCAATAGTGACTCTTCTTACCAGAAAACAACTCTTGCTCGTAGGACCAGAAACTGCATGTGATTCAACTCCATTTAGGACTGGGAAACAAACTCCAGCTCGCTTTACAAGAAACACACTCTGTTTTTGAGAAAAGAGCACTCTTCTACTCTACTTTGATTCCTATAGGGCCAGAACAGTGAACTTGCTCAGAAAAAAAGAACTGTGCTTCCTACACACAGGGGCCATATCTAGCTCAACTCTGCTTAGGAAACTGAGAAGAACGGTAGCTCCTTTTCAGTCCAATACACTGTACTTACTGGGAACAGAAGGGAGGGCTATTTGCATTGTGTATGGCAATGGGAGCGCAATAGTGACTTTCCTTACCAGAAAACAACACTTGCTCGTAGGACCAGAAACTGCATGTGATTCAACTCCATTTAGGACTGGGAAACAAACGCTAGCTTGCCATACAAGAAACACACTCTGCTTTTGAGAAAAGAGCACTCTTCTACTCTACTGTGTTTCTATGGGGTCTGAACAGTGAGCTTGCTCAGAACAAAAAAACTTTGCTTCCTACACACAGGGCCATATCTAGTTCAAGTCTGCTTAGGAACCTGACAAGAGCAGTAGATCCTCTTCTATCCAATACACTGTACTTGCTGTGAACAGACAGGAGTGCTATTTGCACTGTGTATGGCAATGGGAGCGCAATAGTGACTTTCCTTACCAGAAAACAACTCTTGCTCATAGGACCAGAAACTGCATGTGATTCAACTCCATTTAGGTGTGGGAAACAAACGCTAGCTCGCCTTACAAGAAACACACTCTGCTTTTGATAAAAGAGCACTCTTTTACTCTACTGTGTTTCCTATGGGGTCCAATGAGTGAGCTTGCTCAGAACAAAAGAACTGTGCTTCCTACACACATGGACCATATCTAGTTCAACTCTGCTCAGGAAACTGACAAGAACAGTAGCTCCTATTCATTCCAATACACTGTACTTGCTGGGAACAGACGCGAGTGCTATTTGCACTGTGTATGGCATTTGGAGCGCAATAGTGAGTCTTCTTACCATAAAACAACTCTTGCTCGTAGGACCAAAAACTGCATGTGATTCAACTCCATTTAGGACTGGGAAACAAACGCTAGCTCGCCTTACAAGAAACACACTCTGCTTTTGAGAAAAGAGCACTCTTCTACTCTACTGTGTTTCCAATGGGGTCCGAACAGTGAGCTTGCTCAGAACAAAAGAACTGTGCTTCCTGCACACACGGCCATATCTAGTTCAATTCTGCTTAGGAACCTGACAAGAACAGTAGATCCTCTTCAGTCCAATACACTGTACTTGCTGGGAACAGACGCCAGGGCTATTTGTCCTGTGTATGACAATGGGAGCGCAATAGTGACTCTTCTTACCATAAAACAACTCTTGCACGTAGGACCAGAAACTGGATGTGATTCAACTCCATTTAGGACTGGGAAACAAAAGGTAGCTCGCCTTACAAGAAACACATTCTGCTTTAGAGAAAAGAGCACTCATCTACTTTGCTGTGTTTCCTATAGGGCCAGAACAGTGAGCTTGCTCAGAACAAAAGAACTGTGTTTCCTACACACACGGGCCATATCTAGTTCAACTCTGCTTAGGAAACTGACAAGAACAGTAGCTCCTCTTCAGTCCGATACACTGTACTTGCTGGGAACAGACGCGAGTGCTATTTGCACTGTGTATGGCAATGGGAGCGCAATAGTGACTTTCCTTACCAGAAAACAACTATTGCTCGTAGGACCAGAAACTGCATGTGATTCAACTCCATTTAGGACTGGGAAACAAACGCTCGCGCACCTTACAAGAAACACACTTGCTTTAGAGAAAAGAGCACTCTTCTTCTCTACTGTGTTTCCTATGGGGTCCAAAAGTGAGCTTGCTCAGAACAAAAGAACTGTGCTTCCTACACACATGGGCCATATCTAGTTCAACTCTGCTTAGGAAACTGACAAGAACAGTAGCTCCTCTTCAGTCCAATACACTGTACTTGCTGGAAACAGACACGAGTGCTATTTGCACTCTGTATGGCAAAGGGAGCGCAATAGTGACTTTCCTTACCAGAAAACAACTCTTGCTGGTAGGACCAGAAACTGCATGTGATTCAACTCCATTTAGGACTGGGAAACAAACGCTAGCTCGCCTTACAAGAAACACACTCTGCTTTTGAGAAAAGAGCACTCTTCTACTCTACTGTGTTTCCTATAGGGCCAGAACAGAGAGCTTGCTCAGAACAAAAGGACTGTGCTTCCTACATACACGGCCATATCTAGTTCAACTCTGCTTAGGAAACTGACAAGAACAATAAATCCTTTTCAGTCCAATACACTGTACATGCTGGGAACAGACGCCAGTGCTATTTGTACTGTGTATGGCAATGGGAGCCCAATTGTGACTCTTCTTACAAGAAAATCTCTCTTGCTCGTAGGACCAAAAACTGCATGTGACTCAACTCCATTTAAGACTGGGAAACAAACACTAGTTAGCCTTACAAGAAACACACTCTGCTTTTGAGAAAAGAGCACTCTTCTACTCTACTGTGTTTCCTATAGGGTCCGAACGGTGAGCTTGGTCTGAACAAAGTAACTGTGCTTCCTACACACACGGCCATATCTAGTTCAATTCTGCTTAGGAACCTGACAAGAACAGTAGATCCTCTTCAGTCCAATACACCGTACTTGCTGGGAACAGACGCCAATGCTATCTGTCCTGTGTATGGCAATGGCAGCGCAAGAGTTACTATTTTTACCATAAAACAACTCTTGCTTATAGGATTAGAAACTGCATGTGATTCAACTCCATTTATGACTGGGCAACAAATGCTAGCTCGCATCACATGAAACACACCCTGCTTTTGAGAAAAGAGAACTCTTCTACTCTACTGTGTTTCCTATGGGGTCCGAACAATGAGCTTGCTCAGAACAAAAGAACTGTGATTCCTACACAAACGGCCATATCTAGTTCAACACTGCTTAGGAAACTGACAAGAACAGTAGATCATCTTCAGTCCAATACACTGTACTTGCTGGGAACTGACGCGAGTGGTATTTGCACTGTATAGGGCAATTGGAGCACAATAGTGACTTTCCTTACCAGAAAACAACTCTTGCTCGTAGGACCAGAAACTGCATGTGATTCAACTCCATTTCAGACTGGGAAAGAAACGCTAGCTCGCCTTACAAGAAACACACTCTGCTTTAGAGAAAAGAGCACTTTCTACTCTACTGTGTTTCCTATGGGGTCCAAACAGTGAGCTTGCTCAGAACAAAAGAACTGTGCTTCCTGCACACACGGCCATATCTAGTTCAATTCTGCTTAGGAACCTGACAAGAACAGTAGATCCTCTTCAGTCCAATACACTGTACTTGCTGAAAACAGACGCCAGTGCTATTTGTCCTGTGTATGGCAATGGCAGCACAATAGTGACTATTCTTACCATAAAACAACTCTTGCTTGTAGGACAAAAACTGCATGTGATTCCACTCCATTTAGGACTGGGAAACAAACGCTAGCTCGCCTTACAAGAAACACACTCTGCTTTAGAGAAAAGAGCACTTTTCTACTCTACTGTGTCCTATGAGGTCCGAACTGTGAGCTTGCTCAGAACAAAAGAACTGTGCTTCCTACACACGCGGGCCATATCTAGTTCAACTCTGCTTAGGAAACTAACAAGAACAGTAGCTCCTCTTCAGTCCAATACACTGTACTTGCGGGGAACAGACGCGAGTGCTATTTGCACTGGGTATGGCAATGGGAGCGCAATAGTAACTCCTCTTACCAGAAAGCATCTCTTGCTCATAGGACCAGAAACTGCATGGGATTCAACTCGATTTCTTACTGGGAAACAAACACACTCTGTTATTGAGTAAAGAGCACTCTTCTACTCTACTGAGTTTCCTATGGGATCTGAACAGTGAGCTTGCTAAGAACAAAAGAATTGTGCTTCCTACACACACGGGCCATATCTATTTCTACTCTTTAGGAAACTGACAAGAACATAGCTCCTCTTCAGTCCAGTACACTGTACTTGCTGGGAACAGACGCCAGTGCTATTTGCACTGTGTATGACAATGGGAGCGCAATAGTGACTCTTCTTACCAGAAAACAACTGTTGCTCGTAGGACCAGAAATTACATGTGATTCAACTCCATTTAGGACTTGGAAAAAAACGCTAGCTCGCCTTACAAGAAACAAACTCTGCTTTTGAGAAAAGAGCACTCTTCTACTCTACTGTGTTTCCTATGGGGTCCAAACAGAGAACTTGCTCAGAACAAAAGTACTGTGCTTCCTACACCCGGGCCATATCTAGTTCAACTCTGCTTAAGAAACTGATGAGAGAAGTAGCTCCTCTTCAGTCCAATACACTGTACTTGCTGGCAACACATGCGAGTGATATTTGCACTGTGTATGGCAATGGGAGCGCAATAGTGACTTTCCTTACCAGAAAGGAACTCTTGCTTGTAGAACCAAATAATGCATGTGATTCAACTCCATTTAGGACTGGGAAACAAACGCTAGCTCGCCTTCCAAGTAACAAACTTTGCTTTTGAGGAAGGAGCACTTTTCTACTCTACTGTGTTTCCTTAACACCAGAAGACTGAGCTTGCTCAGAACAAAAGAACTGTGCTTCCTACACACACGGCCATACCTAGTTCAATTCTGCTTAGGAAACTGACAAGAACAGTAGATCCTCTTCTGTCCAATACACTGTACTTGGTGGGAACAGACGCGAGTCCTATTTGTACTGTGTGTGGCAATGGGAGCACAATAGTGAATTTCCTTACCAGAAAACAACTCTTGCTCGTAGGACCAAAAACTGCATGTGATTCAACTCCATTTATGACTGGGAAACAAACGCTAGATCGCCTTACAAGAAACACACTCTGCTTTTGAAAAAAGAGCACTCTTCTACTCTACTGTGATTCCTATAGGGCCAAAACAGTGAGCCTGCTTAGAACAAAAGAAATGTGCTTCCTACACACACGGCCATATCTAGTTCAATTTTGCTAAGGAAACTAATAAGAATAGTAGATCCTCTACAATCCAATACACTGTACTTGCTGGGAACAGACGCGAGGGCTATTTGCACTGTGGATGGCAATGGGAACGCAATAGTGACTCTTCTTACCAGAAAACATCTCTTGCTCGTAGGACCAGAAAATGCATGGGATTCAACTCGATTTCTTACTGGGAAACAAACACTACCTCGCCTTACAAGAAACACACTCTGCTTTTGAGAAAAGAGCACTCTTCTAATCTACTGTGTTTCCTATGGGATCTGAACAGTGAGCTTGCTAAGAACAAAAGAATTGTGCTTCCTACACACACGGGCCATATCTAGTTCTACTCTGCTTAGGAAACTGACAAGAACATTAGCTCCTCTTCAGTCCAATACACTGTACTTGCTGGGAACAGACGCCAGTGCTATTTGCACTGTGTATGACAATGGGAGCGCAATAGTGACTCTTCTTACCAGAAAACAACTGTTGCTCGTAGGACCAGAAATTGCATGTGATTCAACTCCATTTACGACTGGAAAAAAAACGCTAGCTCGCCTTTCAAGAAACACACTCTGCTTTTGAGAAAAGAGCACTCTTCTACTCTCCTGTGTTTCCTATGGGGTCCAAACAGAGAACTTGCTCAGAACAAAAGTACTGTGCTTCCTACACCCGCGCCATTGCTAGTTCAACTCTGCTTAGGAAACTGACAAGAGAAGTAGCTCCTCTTCAGTCCAATACACTGTACTTGCTGGCAACACATGCGAGTGATATTTGCACTGTGTATGGCAATGGGAGCGCAACAGTGACTTTCCTTACCAGAAAGCAACTCTTGCTCGTAGGACCAAAAACTGCATGTGATTCAACTCCATTTAGGACTGGGAAACAAACACTAGCTCGCCTTACAAGTAACACACTCTGCTTTTGAGGAAGGAGCACTCTTGTACTCTACTGTGTTTCTTTAGCGCCAGAACAGTGAGCTTGCTCAGAACAAAAGAACTGTGCTTCCTACACACACAGCCATATCTAGTTCAATTCTGCTTAGGAAACTGATAAGAACAGGAAATCCTCTTCAGTCCAATACACTGTACTTGCTGGGAACAGACGCGAGTGCTATTTGCACAGTGTATGACAATGGGAGCGCAATCGTGACTCTTCACACCACAAAACAACTCTTGCTCATAGGACCAGAAACTGGATGTGATTCAACTCCATTTAGGACTGGGAAACAAACGCTAGCTCGCCTTACAAGAAACACACTCTCCTTTTGAGGAAAGAGCACTCTACTACTCTACTGTGTTTCCTATGTGGCCAGAACAGTGAGCTTGCTGAGTCAAAAAAACTGTGCTTCCTACCCACACGGGCCATATCTAGTTCAACTCTGCTTAGGAACCTGACAAGAACAGTAGATCCTCTTCAGTCCAATACACTGTACATGCTGGGAACAGACTCCACTGCTATTTGCCCTGGGTATGGCAATGGGAGCGCAATAGTGACTCTTCTTACCAGAAAAAAATCTTGCTCTTAGGACCAGAAACTGCATTTGATTCAACACCATTTAGGACTGGGAAACAAACGCTATCTCGCCTTACAAGAAACACGCTCTGCTTTTGAGAATAGGGCACACATATACTCTACTGTGTTTCTTATGGGGCCCAAACAGTGAGCTTGCTCAGAACAAAAGAACTGTGTTTCCTACACACACGGGTCATATCTAGTTCAACTCTGCTTAGGAAACTGAAAAGAACAGTAGCTCCTCTTCAGTCCAATACACTGTAATTGTTGGGAACAGACGCGAGTGCTATTTGCACTGTGTATGGCAATGGGAGCACAATAGTGACTTTCCTTACCAGAAAAAACTCTTGCTCATAGGACCAAAAACTGCATGTGATTCAACTCCATTTAGGACTGGGAAACAAACGCTATCTCGCCTTACAAGAAACACACTCTGCTTTTGAGAAAAGTGCACTCTTCTACTCTGTTTTGTTTCCAATAGGGTCAGAACAGTGAGCTTGCTAAGAACAAAAAAAAATGTGCTTCCTACACACACGGTCCATTTCTAGTTCATCTCTGCTTAGAAACCTGACAAGAAAAGTAGATCCTCTTCCTTCCAATACACTGTACATGCTGGGAACAGACGCCAGTGCTATTTGCCCTGTTTATGAAAATGGGAGCGCAAAAGTGACTCTTCTTACCAGAAAACAACTCTTGCACGTAGTACCAGAAACTGCATGTGATTCAACTCCATTTAGGACTGGGAAAGAAACGCTAGCTCGCCTTACAAGAGACACACTCTGCTTTTCAGAAAAGAGCATTCGTCTACTCTACTGTGTTTTCGATCGGGCAAGAACAGTGAGCTTGCTCAGAACAAAAGAACTGTGCTTCTTATACACAAGGGCCATATCTAGTTCAATTCTGCTTAGGAAACTGACAAGAACGGTAGCCTCTCTTCAGTCCAATACACTGTACTTGCTGGGAACAGACGCGAGTGCTATTTGCAATGTGTATGACAATGGGAGCGCAATAGTGACTCTTCTTACCAGAAAACATCTCTTGCTCGTAGGACCAGAAACTGCATGGGATTCAACTCGATTTCTTACTGGGAAACAAACACTACCTCGCCTTACAAGAAACACACTCTGCTTTTGAGAAAAGAGCACTCTTCTACTCTACTATGTTTCCTATGGGATCTGAACAGTAATCTTGCTCAGAACAAAAGAAGTGTGCTTCCTACACACACGGGCCATATCTAGTTCTACTCTGCTTAGGAAACTGACAAGAACATTAGCTCCTCTTCAGTCCAATACACTGTACGTGCTGGGAACAGACGCCAGTGCTATTTGCACTGTGTATGACAATGGGAGCGCAATCGTGACTCTTCACACCACAAAACAACTCTTGCTCATAGGACAAGAACCTGCATGTGATTCAACTCCATTTAGGACTGGGAAACAAACGCTAGCTCGCCTTACAAGAAACACACTCTGCTTTTGAGAAAAGAGCACTCTTCTACTCTACTGTGTTTCCTATAGGGCCAGAACAGTGAGCTTGCTCAGAACAAAAGAACTGTGCTTCCTACACACACGGGCCATATCAAGTTCAACTCTGCTTAGGAAACTGACAAGAGAAGTAGCTCCTCTTCAGTCCAATACACTGTATTTGCTTGCAACAGATGCCAGTGCTATTTGCACTGTGTATGACAATGGGAGCGCAATAGTGACTTTCCTTACCAGAAAGCAACTCTTGCTCGTAGGACCAAAAACTGCATGTGATTCAACTTCATTTAGGACTGGGAAACAAACGCTAGCTTGCCTTACAAGTAACACACTCTGCTTTTGAGGAAGGAGCACTCATCTTCTCTACTCTGTTTACTTTAGCGCCAGAACAGTGAGCTTGCTCAGAACAAAAGAACTGTGCTTCCTACACACACGGCCATATCTAGTTCAATTCTGCTTAGGAAACTGACAAGAACAGTAGATCCTCTTCAGTCCAATACACTGTACTTGCTGGGAACAGACGGGAGTGCTATTTACATTGTGTATGACAATGGGAGCGCAAATGTGACTCTTCATACCACAAAACAACTCTTGCTCATAGGACCAGAAACTGCATGTGATTCAACTCCATTTAGGACTGGGAAACAAACGCTAGCGTGCCTTACAAGAAACACACTCTGCTTTTGATAAAAGGGCACTCTTCTACTCTACTGTGTTTCCTGTAGGGCCAGAACAGTGAGCTTGCTCAGAACAAAAGAACTGTGCTTCCTACACACACGGGCCATATCTAGTTCAACTCTGCTTAGGAACCTGACAAGAACAGTAGATCCTCTTCAGCCCATACACTGTAATTGCTGGGAACAGACGCGAGTGCTCTTTGCCCTGTGTATGGCAATGGGAGCACAATAGTGACTTTCCTTACCAGAAAAAACTCTTGCTCGTAGGACCAGAAACTGCATGTGATTTAACTCCATTTAGGACTGGGAAACAAACGCTAGCTCGCCTTACAAGAAACACACTCTGCTTTTGAGGAAAGAGCACTCTACTACTCTACTGTGTTTCCAATAGGGCCAGAACAGTGAGCTTGCTGAGAACAAAAAACCTGTGCTTCCTACCCACATGGGCCATATCAAATTCCACTCTGCTTAGGAACCTGACAAGAACAGTAGATCCTCTTCAGTCCAATACACTGTACATGCTGGGAACAGACGCCAGTGCTATTTGCCCTGTGTAAGGCAAAGGGAACGCAATAGTGACTCTTCTAATCAGAAAACAACTCTTGCTCATAGGACCAGAAACTGCATGTGATTCAACTCCATTTAGGATTGGGAAAAAAACGCTAGCACGCCTTACAAGAAACACACTCTGGTTTTGATAATAGGGCACACATCTACTCTACTGTGTTTCCTATGGGGCCCAAACAGTGAGCTTGCTCAGAACAAAAGAACTGTGCTTCCTAAACACACGGGTCATATCTAGTTCATCTCTCCTTAGGAACCTGACAAGAACAGTAGATCCTCTTCAGTCCAATACACTGTACATGCTGGGAACAGACGCCAGTGGTATTTGCCCTGTGTATGACAATGGGAGCACAAAAGTGACTCTTCTTACCAGAAAACAACTCTTGTAAGGCGAGCTAGTGTTTGTTTCCCAGTCCTAAATGGAGTTGAATCACATGCAGTTTCTGGTCCTACGAGCCAGAGTTGTTTTCTGGTAAGGAAAGTCACTATTGCGCTCCCATTCCCATACACAGTGCAAACAGCACTCGCGTCTGTTCCCAGCAAGTACAGTGTATTGGACTGAAGAAGAGCTACTCTTCTTGTCAGTTTCCTAAGTAGAGTTGAACTAGATATGGACCATGTGTGTAGGAAGCACAGTTCTTTTTTTCTGAGCAAGCTCACTGTTCGAACACCATAGGAACCACAGTAGAGTAGAAGAGTGCCTTTTTCTCAAAAGCAGAGTGTGTTTCTTGTAATGCGAGCTAGCATTTCTTTCCCAGTCCTACATGGAGTTGAATCACAGGCAGTTTCTGGTCCTACGAGCAAGAGTTGTTTTCTGGTAAGAAGAGTCACTATTGCGCTCCCATTGCCATACACAGTGCAAATAGCACTCGTGTCTGTTTCCAGCAAGTACAGTGTATTGGACTGAAGAAAAGCTACTGTTCTTGTCAGTTTCCTAAGCAGAGTTGAACTAGATATGGCCTGTGTTTCTAGGTAGCACAGTTCTTTTGTTCTGAGCAAGCTCACTGTTCGGACCCCATAGGAAACAAAGTAGAGTAGAAGAGTGCTCTTTTCTCAAAAGCAGAGTCTGTTTCTTGTAAGGCTAGCTAGCGTTTGTTTCCCAGTCCTAAATGGAGTTGAATCACATGCAGTTTCTGGTCCTACGAGCATGAGTTGTTCTGGTAAGAAGAGTCACTATTGCGCTCCCATTGCCATACACAGGGGAAATAGCACTGGCGTCTGTTCCGGCATGTACAGTATATTGCACTGAAGAGGATCTACTGTTCTTATCAGTTTCCTAAGAAGAGTTGAACTAGATATGGCCCGTGTGTAGGAAGCACAGTTCTTTTGTTCTGAGCAAGCTCACTGTTCGGACCCCATAGGAAACACAGTAGAGTAGAAGAGTGCTCTTTTCTAAAAAGCAGAGTGTGTTTCTTGTAAAGCGAGCTAGCGTTTGTTTCCAAGTCCTAAATGGAGTTGTGTCACATCCAGTTTTTGTTCCTACAAGCAAGAGTTGTTTTCTGGTAAGAAGAGTCACTATTGCCCTCCCATTGTAATACACAGGGCAAATATCCCTGGCATCTGTTCCCAGCATGTACAGTGTATTGCACTGAAGAGGATCTACTGTTCTTGTCAGTTTCCTAAGCAGAGTTGAACTAGATATGGCCCGTGTGTGTAGGAAGCACAGTTCTTTTGTTCTGAGCAAGCTCACTGTTCTGGCCATATAGGAAACACATTAGAGTAGAAGAGTGCTCTTTTCTCAAAAGCAGAGTGTGTTTCTTGTAAGGCCAGCTAACGTTTGTTTCCCAGTCCTAAATGGAGTTGAATCACATGCAGTTTCTGGTCCTATGAGCAAGAGTTGTTTTCTGGTAAGAAGAGTAACTATTGTGCTCCCATTGTCATACACAGGGCAAATAGCACTGGCGTCTGTTCCCAGCATGTACAGTGTATTAGACTGAAGAGGATTTACTCTTCTTGTAAGTTTCCTAAGCAGAGTTGAACTAGATATGGTCCGTGTGTAGGAAGCACAGTTATGTTGTTCTGAGCAAGCTCACTGTTCGGACCCCATAGGAAACACAGTAGAGTAGAAGAGTGCTCTTTTCTCAAAAGCAGAGTGTGTTTCTTGTAAGGCGTGCTAGCGTTTGTTTCCTAGTCATAAATGGAGTTGAATCACATGCAGTTTTTGGTCCTATGAGAAAGAGTTGTTTTCTGGTAAGAAAATTCACTATTGTGCTCCCATTCCCATACCCCATGCAAATAGCACTGGCGTCTCTTCCCAGCCAGTACAGTGTATTGGACTGAAGAGGAGCTACTGTTCTTGTCAGTTTGCTAAGCAGAGTTGAACTAGATATGGCCTGTGTGTGTAGGAAGCACAGTTCTTTTGTTCTGAGCAAGCTCACTGTTCTGGCCCTATAGGAAACACATTAGAGTAGAATACTGCTCTTTTCTCAAAAGCAGAGTGTGTTTCTTGTAAGGCCAGCTAGCGTTTGTTTCCCAGTCCTAAATGGAGTTGAATCACATGCAGTTTCTGGTCCTATGAGCAAGAGTTGTCTTTTCGTAAGAAGGGTCACTATTGCGCTCCCATTGCCATACACACTACAAATACCACTCGCGTCTGTTCCCAGCAAGTACAGTGTATTGGAATGAAGAGGAGCTACTGTTCTTGTCAGTTTCCTAAGCAGAGTTGATCTAGACATGGCCCGTGTGTGTAGGAAGCACAGTTCATTTGTTCTGAGCAAGCTCACTGTTCGAGCCCCATAGGAAACACAGAAGAGTAGAAGAGTGCTCTTTTCTCAAAAGCAGAGTGTGTTTCTTGTAAGGCCAGCTAGCGTTTGTTTCCCAGTCCTAAATGGAGTTGAATCACATGCAGTTTCTGGTCCTACTAGCAAGAGTTGTTTTCTGGTAAGAAGAGTCACTATTGCACTCCCATTGTCATACACAGGGCAAATAGCACTGGCGTCTGTTCCCAGCATGTACAGTGTATTGGACTGAAGAGGATCTACTGTTCTTGTCAGTTTCCTAAGCAGAATTGAACTAGATATGGCCGTGTGTGTAGGAAGCACAGTTCTTTTGTACTGAGCAAGCTCACTGTTTTGGCCCTACAGGAAACACAGTAGTGTAGAAGATTGCTCTTTTTTCAAAAGCAGAGTGTGTTTCTTGTCAGGCGAGCTAGCGTTTGTTTCCCGTCCTAAATGGAGTTGAATCACATGCAGTTTTTGTTCCCACGAGCAAGAGTTGTTTTCTGGTAAGGAAAGTCTCTATTGCGCTCCCATTCCCATACACCGTGCAAATAGCACTCCCGTCTGTTCCCAGCAAGTACAGTGTATTGGTCTGAAGAGGAGCTACTGTTCTTGTCAGTTTCCTAAGCAGAGTTGAACTAGATATAGCCCGTGTATGTAGGAAGCACAGTTCTTTTGTCCTGAGGAAGCTCAATGTTCTGGCCCTATAGCAAACATATTAGAGTAGAATACTGCTCTTTTCTCAAAAGCAGAGTGTGTTTCTTTTAAGGCGAGTTGCGTTTGTTTCCAAGTCCTAAATGGAGTTGAATCACATGCAGTTTCTGGTCCTACGAGCAAGAGTTGTTTTCTGGTAAGAAGAGTCACTATTGCGCTCCCATTGCCATACACAGTGCAAATATCACTCGTGTCTGTTTTCAGCAAGTACAGTATATTGGACTGAAGAGGAGCTACTGTTCTTGCCAGTTTTCTAAGCTGAGTTGAACTAGTTAAGGCCCGTGTGTGTAGGAAGCACAGTTCTTTTGTTCTGAGCAAGCTCACTGTTCAGACCCCATAGGAAACACAGTAGAGTAGAAGAGTGCTCTTTTCTCAAAAGTAGAGTGTGTTTCTTGTAAGGCGAGCTAGCGTTTGTTTCCCAGTCCTAAATGGAGTTGAATCACATGCAGTTTCTGGTCCTACGAGCAAGAGTTGTTTTCTAGTAAGAAGAGTCACTATTGTGCTCCCATTGTCATACACAGGGCAAATACCACTGGCATCTGTTTCCAGCATGTACATTGTATTGCACTGAAGAGGATCTACTGTTCTTGTCAGTTTCCTAAACAGAGTTCAACTAGATATAGCCCGTGTGTGGAGGAAGCACACTTCTTTTGTACTGAGCAAGCTCACTCTTCTGGCCCTAAAGGAAACACATTAGAGTAGAAGAGTGCTCTTTTCTCAAAAGCAGAGTGTGTTTCTTGTAAGGCAAGCTAGCGTTTGTTTCCCAGTCCTAAATGGAGTTGAATCACATGCAGTTTCTGGTACTACGAGCAAGAGTTGTTTTCTGGTTAGAAGTGTCACTATTGCGCTCCGATTGTCATTCACAGGGCAAATAGCACTGGAGTTTGTTCCCATCATGTACAGTGTATTGGACTGAAGAGGATCTACTGTTCTTGTCAGTTTCCTAAGCAGAATTGAAATAGATATGGCTGTGTGTGTAGGAAGCACAGTTCTTTTGTTCTGAGCAAGCTCACTGTATTGGCCCTATAGGAAACACAGTAGAGTAGAAGAGTGCTCTTTTCTCAAAAGCTTAGTGTGTTTCTTGTAAGGTGAGCTAGCCTTTGTTTCCCAGTCCTAAATGGAGTTGAATCACATGCAGTATTTGGTCCCATGAACAAGAGTTGTTTTCTGGTAAGGAAAGTCACTATTGCGCTCCCATTCCCATACACCCTGCAAATAGCACTCGCATCTGTTCTAAGCAAGTACAGTGTATTGCACTGAAGAGGATCTACTGTTCTTGTCAGTTTCCTAAGCAGAGTTGAACTAGATATAGCCCGTGTGTGTAGGAAGCAGAGTTCCTTTTTACTGAGCAAGCTCACTGTTCTGGCCCTAGAGGAAACACATTAGAGTAGAAGAGTATTCTTTTCTCAAAAGCAGAGTGTGTTTATTGTAAGGCCAGCTACCATTTGTTTTCCAGTCCTAAATGGAGTTGAATCACATGCAGTTTCTGGTCCTACGAGCAAAAGTTGTTTTCTGGTAAGAAGAGTCACTATTGCGCTCTGATTGTCATTCACAGGGCAAATAGCACTGGAGTTTGTTCCCAGCATGTACAGTGTATTGGACTGAAGAGGATCTACTGTTCTTGTCAGTTTCCGAAGCAGAATTGAACTAGATATGGCCCGTGTGTGTAGGAAGCACAGTTCTTTTGTTCTGAGCAAGCTCACTGTTTTGGCCCTATATTAAACACAGTAGAGTAGACGAGTGCTCTTTTCTCAAAAGCAGAGTGTGTTTCTTGTAAAACGAGCTAGCGTTTGTTTCCCAGTCCTAAATGGAGTTGAATCACATGCAGTTTTTGGTCCCATGAGCAAGAGTTGTTTTCTGGTAAGGAAAGTCACTATTGCCCTCCCATTCCCATACACAGTGCAAATAGCACTCGCGTCTGTTCCCAGCAAGTACAGTGTATTGGACTGAAGAAGAGCTACTCTTCTTGTCAGTTTCCTAAGCAGAGTTGAACTAGATATGGACCATGTATGTAGGAAGCACAGTTCTTTTGTTCTGAGCAAGCTCACTGTTTAGACCCCAAAGGAAACACAGTAGAGTAGAAGAGTGCCTTTTTCTCAAAAGCAAAGTGTGTTTCTTGTAAGGCGAGATAACATTTGTTTCCCAGTCCTAAATGGAGTTGAATCACACGCAGTTTCTGGTCCTACGAGCAAGACTTGTTTTCTGGTAAGAAGAGTCACTATTGTGCTCCCATTGCCATACACAGTGCAAATACCACTCGCATCTGTTCCTAGCAATTACAGTGTATTGGACTGAAGAAAAGCTACTATTCTTGTCAGTTTCCTAAGCAGAGTTGAACTAGATATGGCCCGTGTTTGTAGGAAGCACAGTTCTTTTGTTCTGAGCAAGCTCACTGTTCGGACCCCATAGGAAACAGAGTAGAAGAGTGCTCTTTTCTCAAAAGCAGAGTCTGTTTCTTGTAAGGCGAGCTAGCGTTTGTTTCCCAGTCCTAAATGGAGTTGAATCACATGCAGTTTCTGGTCCTACGAGGATGAGTTGTTTTCTGGTAAGAAGAGTCACTATTGCGCTCCCATTATCATACACAGGGGAAATAGCACTGGCGTCTGTTCCGGCATGTACAGTGTATTGCACTGAAGAGGATCTACTGTTCTTGTCAGTTTCGTAAGCAGAGTTGAACTAGATATGGCCCGTGTGTGTAGGAAGCAGAGTTCTTTTGTTCTGAGCAAGCTCACTGTTCTGGCCATATAGGAAACACATTAGAGTAGAAGAGTGCTCTTTTCTCAAAAGCAGAGTGTGTTTCTTGTAAGGCCAGCTAGCGTTTGTTTCCCAGTCCTAAATGGAGTTGAATCACATGCAGTTTCTGGTCCTACGAGCAAGAGTTGTTTTCTGGTAAGAAAAGTCACTATTGCGCTTCCATTGTCATTCACAGGGCAAATAGCACTGGCGTCTGTTCCCAGCATGTACAGTGTATTAGACTGAAGAGGATTTACTCTTCTTGTCAGTTTCCTAAGCAGAAATGAACTAGATATGGCCGTGTGTGTAGGAAGCACAGTTCTTTTGTTCTGAGCAAGGTCATTTTTCGGTCCCCATAGGAATCACAGTAGAGTAGAAGAGTGCCCTTTTCTCAAAACAGAGTGTGTTTCTTGTAAGGCGAGCTAGCGTTTGTTTCCCAGTCCTAAATGGAGTTGAATCACATGCAGTTTCTGGTCCTATGAGCAAGAGTTGTTTTCTAGTAAGAAGAGTCACTATTGTGCTCCCATTGTCATACACAGGGAAAATACCACTGGCATCTGTTTCCAGCATGTACATTGTATTGCACTGAAGAGGATCTACTGTTCTTGTCAGTTTCCTAAGCAGAGTTCAACTAGATATAGCCCGTGTGTGGAGGAAGCACACTTCTTTTGTACTGAGCAAGCTCACTCTTCTGGCCTTAAAGGAAACACATTAGAGTAGAAGAGTGCTCTTTTCTCAAAAGCAGAGTGTGTTTCTTGTAAGGCAAGCTAGCGTTTGTTTCCCAGTCCTAAATGGAGTTGAATCACATGCAGATTCTGGTCCTACGAGCAAGAGTTATTTTCTGGTTAGAAGTGTCACTATTGCGCTCCGATTGTCATTCACAGGGCAAATAGCACTGGAGTTTGTTCCCATCATGTACAGTGTATTGGACTGAAGAGGATCTACTGTTCTTGTCAGTTTCCTAAGCAGAATTGAAATAGATATGGCTGTGTGTGTAGGAAGCACAGTTCTTTTGTTCTGAGCAAGCTCACTGTTTTGGCCATATAGGAAACACAGTAGAGTAAAAGAGTGCTCTTTTCTCAAAAGCATAGTGTGTTTCTTGTAAGGCAAGCTAGCGTTTGTTTCCCACTCGTAAATGGAGTTGAATCACATGCAGTTTCTGGTCCTACGAGCAAGAGTTGTTTTCTGGTAAGAAGAGTCACTATTGTGTTCCCATTGTCATACACAGGCCAAATAGCACTGGCATCTGTTCCTAGCATGTACAGTGTATTAGACTTAAGAGGATCTACTGTTTTTGTCAGTTTCCTAAGCAGAATTGATCTAGATATGGCCCATGTGTGTAGGAAGCACAGTTCTTTTATTCTGAGCAAGCTCACTGTTCTGGCCCTATAGGAAACACAGTAGAGTAGAAGAGTGCTCTTTTCTCAAAAGCAGAGTGTGTTTCTTCTAAGGTGCGCTAGCGTTTGTTTCCAAGTCCTAAATGTAGTTGAATCCCATGTAGTTTCTGGTCCTACGAGCACGATTTGTTTTCTGGTAAGAAGAGTCACTATTGCGCTCCCATTGTCATACACAGGGCAAATAGCACTTCGTCTGTTCCCAGCATGTGCAGTGTATTGGACTGAGGAGGATCTACTGTTCTTGGCAGTTTCTTAAGCAGAATTGAACTAGATATGGCCGTGTTTGTAGGAAGCACAGTTCTTTTGTTCTGAGCAAGCTCACTGTTTTGGCCCTATAGGAAACACAGTAGAGTAGAAGAGTGCTCTTTTCTCAAAAGCAGAGTGTGTTACTTGTAAGGCGAGCTAGCGTTTGTTTCCCAGTCCTAAATGGAGTTGAATCACATGCAGTTTTTGGTCCCATGAACAAGAGTTGTTTTCTGGTAAGGAAAGTCACTATTGCGCTCCCATTCCCATACACCCTGCAAATAGCACTCGCATCTGTTCTAAGCAAGTACAGTGTATTGCACTGAAGAGGATCTACTGTTCTTGTCAGTTTCCTAAGCAGAGTTGAACTAGATATAGCCCCTGTGTGTAGGAAGCAGAGTTCTTTTTTACTGAGCAAGCTCACTGTTCTGGCCCTAGAGGAAACACATTAGAGTAGAAGAGTATTCTTTTCTCAAAAGCAGAGTGTGTTTATTGTAAGGCCAGCTAGCGTTTGTTTTCCAGTCCTAAATGGAGTTGAATCACATGCAGTTTCTGGTCCTACGAGCAAAAGTTGTTTTCTGGTAAGAAGAGTCACTTTTGAGCTCTGATTGTCATTCACAGGGCAAATAGCACTGGAGTTTGTTCCCAGCATGTACAGTGTATTGGACTGAAGAGGATCTACTGTTCTTGTCAGTTTCCAAAGCAGAATTGAACTAGATATGGCCCGTGTGTGTAGGAAGCACAGTTCTTTTGTTCTGAGCAAGCTCACTGTTTTGGCCCTATAGGAAACACAGTAGAGTAGACGAGTGCTCTTTTCTCAAAAGCAGAGTGTGTTTCTTGTAAAACGAGCTAGCGTTTGTTTCCAGGTCCTAAATGTAGTTGAATCCCATGCAGTATTTCGTCCTATGAGCAAGAGATGTTTTCTGGTAAGAAGAGTCACTATTGCGCTCCCATTCCCATACACAGTGCAAATAGCACTCGTGTCTGTTCCCAGCAAGTACAGTGTATTGGAATGATTAGGAGCTACTGTTCTTGTCAGTTTCCTAAGGAGAGTTGAACTAGATATGGCCCGTGTGTGTAGGAAGCACAGTTATTTTGTTCTGTGCATGCTCACTGTTCGGACCCCATGGGAAACACATTAGAGTAGAAGAGTGCTCTTTCCTAAAAAGCAGAGTTTGTTTCTTGTAAGGCGAGCTAGCGTTTGTTTCCCAGTCATACATGGAGTTGAATCACATGCAGTTTCTGGTCCTACGAGCAAGAGTTGTTTTCTGGTAAGAAGAGTCACTATTGTGCTCCCATTGTCATACAAAGGGCAAATAGCACTGTCGTCTGTTCCCAGCATGTACAGTGTATTGGACTGAAGAGGATCTACTGTTCTTGTCAGTTTCCTAAGCAGAATTGAAATAGCTATGGCCGTGTGTGTAGGAAGCAAAGTTCTTTTGTTCTGAGCAAGCTCACTGTTCTGGCCCTATAGGAAACACAGTAGAGTAGAAGAGTGCTCTTTTCTAAAAAGCAGAGTGTGTTTCTTGTAAGGCGAGCTTGCGTTTGTTTCCTAGTCCTAAATGGAGTTGAATGACATGCAGTTTCTAGTCCTACGAGCAAGAGTTGTTTTCTGGAAAGGAAAGTCACTATTGTGCTCCCTTTGCCATACACAGTGCAAATAGCACTCGCGTCTGTTCCCAGCAAGTACAGTGTATTGTACTGAAGAGGAGCTACTGTTCTTGTCAGTTTCCTAAGCAGAGTTGAACTAGATATGGCCCGTGTGTGTAGGAAGCACAGTTCTTTTGTTCTGAGCAAGCTCACTGTTCTGGCCCTATAGGAAACACAGTAGAGTAGAAGTGTGCTCTTTTCTCCAAAGCAGAGTGTGTTTCTTCTAAGGCGAACTAGCGTTTGTTTCCAAGTCCTAAATGGAGTTGAATCACATGCAGTTTCTGGTCCTACAAGAAAGAGTTGTTTTCTGGTAAGAAGAGTCACTATTGAGCTCCCATTACCATACACAGGGTAAATAGCACTCGCGTCTGTTGCCAGCATGTACAGGGTAATGCACTGAAGAGGATCTACTGTTCTTGACAGTTACCTAAGCAGAGTTGAACTAGATATGGCCCGTGTGTGTAGGAAGCACAGTTCTTTTGTTCTGAGCAAGCTCACTGTTCAGACCACATAGGAAACACAGTAGAATAGAAGAGTGCTCTTTTCTCAAAAGCAGAGTGTGTTTCTTGTAAGGCTAGCTAGTGTTTGTTTCCCAGTCAGAAACAGATTTGAATCTCATGAGTTTCTGGTCCTACGAGCAAGAGTTGTTTTCTGGTAAGAGGAGTCACTATTTCGCTCCCATTGCCATACACAGTGCAAATAGGACTCGCGTCTGTTCCCAGCATGTACAGTGTACTGCACTGAAGATGATCTACTATTCTTGTCAGTTTCCTAAGCAGAGTTGAACTAGATATGGCCCGTGTGTGTAGGAAGCACAGTTCTTTTGTTCTGAGCAAGCTCACTGTTTGGACCCCATGGGAAACACAGTAGAATAGAAGAGTGCTCTTTTTTCAAAAGCAGAGTGTGTTTCTTGTAAGGCGAGCTAGCATTTGTTTCCCAGTCCAAAATGGAGTTGAATCACATGCAGTTTCTGGTCCTACGGGCAAGGGATGTTTTCTGGTAAGGAAAGTCACTATTGTGCTCCCTTTGCCATAAACAGTGCAAATAGCACTCACGTCTGTTCCCAGCAAGTATAGTGTATTGGACTGAAGAGGAGCTACAGTTCTTGTCAGTTTCCTAAGCAGAGTTGAACTAGATATGGCCCGTGTGTGTAGGAAGCACAGTTCTTTTGTTCTGAGCAAGCTCACTGTTCGGACCCCATAGGAAACACAGTAGAGTAGAAGAGTGCTCTTTTCTCAAAAGCAGTGTGTGTTTCTTGTAAGGCGAGCTAGCGTTTGTTTCCCAGTCCTAAATGGAGTTGAATCCCATGCAGTTTCTGGTCCTACGAGCAAGAGTTGTTTTCTGGTAAGAAGAGTCACTATTGTGCTCCCTTTGCTATACACAGGGCAAATAGCACTCGCATCTGTTCCCAGCAAGTACAGTGTATTGGACTGAAGAGGATCTACTGTTCTTGTCAGTTTCCTAAGCAGAGTTGAACTAGATATGTCCCGTGTGTGTAGGAAGCACAGTTCTTTTGTTCTGAGCAAGCTCACTGTTTTGGCCCTATAGGAAACAAAGTAGAGTAGAAGAGTGCTCTTTTCTCAAAAGCAGAGTGTGTTTCTTGTAAGGCGAGCTAGCTTTTGTTTCCCAGTCCTAAATGTAGTTGAATCACATGCAGTTTCTGGTCCTACGAGCAAGAGTTGTTTTCTAGTAAGAAGAGTCACTATTGCGCTCCCTTTGTCATACACAGGGCAAATAGCACTCGCATCTGTTCCCAGGATATACAGTGTATTGGACTGAAGAGGATCTACTGTTCTTGTCAGTTTCCTTAGCAAAGTTGAACTAGATATGTCCCGTGTGTGCAGGAAGTACACTTCTTTTGTTCTGAGCAAGCTCACTCTTCTGGCCCTATAGGAAACACAGGAGAGTAGAAGAGTGCTCTTTTCTCAAAAGCAGAATGTGTTTCTTGTAAGGCGAGCTAGCGTTTGTTTCCCAGTCCTAAATTGAGTTCAATCACATGCAGTTTCTGGTCCTATGAGCTAGACTTGTTTTATGGTAAGAAGAGTCACTATTGCGCTCCCATTTTCATACACAGGGCAAATAGCACTGGCGTCTGTTGCCAGCGTTTAAAGTGTATTGGACTGAAGAGGATCTACTGTTCTTGTCAGTTTCCTAAGCAGAGTTGAACTAGATATGGCCCGTGTGTGTAGGAAGCACAGTTCTTTTGTTCTGAGCTAGCTCACTCTTCTGGCCTATAGGAAACACAGTAGAGTAGAAGAGTGCTCTTTTCTCAAAAGCAGAGTGTGTTTTTTGTAAGGCGAGCTTGCTTTTGTTTCCCAGTCCTAAATGGAGTTGAATGACATGCAGTTTCTAGTCCTACGAGCAAGAGTTGTTTTCTGGAAAGGAAAGTCACTATTGTGCTCCCTGTGCCATACACAGTGCAAACAGCACTCGCGTCTGTTCCCAGCAAGTACAGTGTATTGGACTGAAGAGGAGCTACTGTTCTTGTCAGTTTCCTAAGCAGAGTTGAACTAGATATGGCCCGTGTGTGTAGGAAGCACAGTTCTTTTGTTCTGAGCAAGCTCACTGTTCTGGCCCTATAGAAAACACAGTGGAGTAGAAGTGTGCTCTTTTCTCCAAAGCAGAGTGTGTTTCTTCTAAGGCGAACTAGCGTTTGTTTCCAAGTCCTAAATGGAGTTGAATAACATGCAGTTTCTGGTCCTACAAGAAAGAGTTGTTTTCTGGTAAGAAGAGTCACTATTGAGCTCCCATTACCATACACAGGGTAAAAAGCACTCGCGTCTGTCCCAGCATGTACAGGGTATTGCACTGAAGAGGATCTACTGTTCTTGACAGTTACCTAAGCAGAGTTGAACTAGATATGGCCCGTGTGTGTAGGAAGCACAGTTCTTTTGTTCTGAGCAAGCTCACTGTTCGGACCACATAGGAAACACAGTAGAATAGAAGAGTGCTCTTTTCTCAAAAGCAGAGTGTGTTTCTTGTAAGGCTAGCTAGTGTTTGTTTCCCAGTCAGAAACAGATTTGAATCTCATGAGTTTCTGGTCCTACGAGCAAGAGTTGTTTTCTGGTAAGAGGAGTCACTATTTCGCTCCCATTGCCATACACAGTGCAAATAGGACTCGCCTCTGTTCCCAGCATGTACAGTGTATTGCACTGAAGAGGATCTACTGTTCTTGTCAGTTACCTAAGCAGAGTTGAACTAGATATGGCCCGTGTGTGTAGGAAGCACAGTTCTTTTGTTCTGAGCAAGCTCACTATTCGGACCCCATAGGAAACACAGTAGAATAGAAGAGTGCTCTTTTCTCAAAAGCAGAGTGTGTTTCTTGTAAGGCGAGCTAGCGTTTGTTTCCCAGTCCAAAATGGAGTTGAATCACATGCAGTTTCTGGTCCTACGAGCAAGGAATGTTTTCTGGTAAGGAAAGTCACTATTGTGCTACCTTTGCCATAAACAGTGCAAATAGCACTCACGTCTGTTCCCAGCAAGTACAGTGTATTGGACTGAAGAGGAGCTACTGTTCTTGTCAGTTTCCTAAGCAGAATTGAACTAGATATGGCCCGTGTGTGTAGGAAGCACAGTTCTTTTGTTCTGAGCAAGCTCACTGTTCTGGCCCTATAGACAACACAGAAGAGTAGAAGAGTGCTCTTTTCTCAGAAGCAGAGTTTGTTTCTTGTAGGGCGAGCTAGCGTTTGTTTCCCAGTCCTAAATGTAGTTGAATTTCATGCAGTTTCTTGTCCTATGAGCAAGAGTTGTTTTCTGGTAAGAAGAGTCACTATTGTGCTCCTATTGCCATACACAGTGCAAACAACATTCGCTACTGTTCTTTGCAAGTACAGTGTATTGGACAGAAGAGGAGCTACTGTTCTTGTCCGTTTCCTAAGCAGAGTTGAACTAGATATGGCCCGTGTTTGTAGGAAGCACAGTCCTTTTGCTCTGAGCAAGCTCACTGTTCGGACCCCATAGGAAAGACAGTAGAGTAGAAGAGTGCTCTTTTCTCAAAAGCAGAGTGTGTTTTTTGTAAGGCGAGCTTGCGTTTGTTTCCCAGTCCTAAATGGAGTTGAATGACATGCAGTTTCTAGTCCTACGAGCAAGAGTTGTTTTCTGGAAAGGAAAGTCACTATTGTGCTCCCTGTGCCATACACAGTGCAAACAGCACTCGCGTCTGTTCCCAGCAAGTACAGTGTATTGGACTGAAGAGGAGCTACTGTTCTTGTCAGTTTCCTAAGCAGAGTTGAACTAGATATGGCCCGTGTGTGTAGGAAGCACAGTTCTTTTGTTCTGAGCAAGCTCACTGTTCTGGCCCTATAGAAAACACAGTGGAGTAGAAGTGTGCTCTTTTCTCCAAAGCAGAGTGTGTTTCTTCTAAGGCGAACTAGCGTTTGTTTCCAAGTCCTAAATGGAGTTGAATAACATGCAGTTTCTGGTCCTACAAGAAAGAGTTGTTTTCTGGTAAGAAGAGTCACTATTGAGCTCCCATTACCATACACAGGGTAAAAAGCACTCGCGTCTGTCCCAGCATGTACAGGGTATTGCAGTGAAGAGGATCTACTGTTCTTGACAGTTACCTAAGCAGAGTTGAACTAGATATGGCCCGTGTGTGTAGGAAGCACAGTTCTTTTGTTCTGAGCAAGCTCACTGTTCGGACCACATAGGAAACACAGTAGAATAGAAGAGTGCTCTTTTCTCAAAAGCAGAGTGTGTTTCTTGTAAGGCTAGCTAGTGTTTGTTTCCCAGTCAGAAACAGATTTGAATCTCATGAGTTTCTGGTCCTACGAGCAAGAGTTGTTTTCTGGTAAGAGGAGTCACTATTTCGCTCCCATTGCCATACACAGTGCAAATAGGACTCGCGTCTGTTCCCAGCATGTACAGTGTACTGCACTGAAGATGATCTACTGTTCTTGTCAGTTTCCTAAGCAGAGTTGAACTAGATATGGCCCGTGTGTGTAGGAAGCACAGTTCTTTTGTTCTGAGCAAGCTCACTGTTCGGACCCCATGGGAAACACAGTAGAGTAGAAGAGTGCTCTTTTCTCAAAAGCAGAGTGTATTTCTTGTAAGGCTAGCTAGCGTTTGTTTCACAGTCCTAAATGGAGTTGAATCACATGTATTTCTGATCCTAGGAGCAAGAGTTGTTTTCTGGCAAGGAAAGACACTATTGTGCTCCCATTGCCATATATAGTGCAAATACCACTCGTGTCTGTTCCCAGCAAGTACAGTGTATTGGACTGAAGAATAGCTACTGTTCTTGTCAGTTTCCAAACAGAATTGAACTAGATATAGCCCGTGTGTGTAGGAAGCACAGTTTTTTGTTCTGAGCAAGATGACTGTTCGGACCCCATAGAAAACACAGTAGAGTAGAAGAGTGCTCTTTTCTCAAAAGCAGAGTGTATTTCTTGTAAGGCTAGCTAGCTTTTGTTTCCCAGTCCTAAATGGAGTTGAATCACATGCAGTTTCTCGTCCTACGAGCAAGAGTTGTTTTCTAGTAAGAAGAGTCACTATTGTGCTCCCTGTGTCATACACAGGGCAAATAGCACTCGCGTCTGTTCCCAGGGTGTACAGTGTATTGGACTGAAGAGGATCTACTGTTCTGGTCAGTTTCCTAAGCAAAGTTGAACTAGATATGGCCCGTGTGTGCAGGAAGTACACTTCTTTTGTTCTGAGCAAGCTCACTCTTCTGGCCTATAGGAAACACAGTAGAATAGAAGAGTGCTCTTTTCTCAAAAGCAGAGTGTGTTTTTTGTAAGGCGAGCTTGTGTTTGTTTCCCAGTCCTAAATGGAGTTGAATCCCATGCAGTTTCTACTCCTACGAGCAAGAATTGTTTTCTGGAAAGGAAAGTCACTATTGTGCTCCCTTTGCCATAAACAGTGCAAATAGCACTCACGTCTGTTCCCAGCAAGTACAGTGTATTGGACTGAAGATGATCTACTGCTCTTGTCAGTTTCCTAAGCAGAGTTGAACTAGATATGGCCCGTGTGTGTAGGAAGCACAGTTCTTTTGTTCTGAGCAAGCTCACTGTTCGGACCCCATAGGAAACACAGTAGAGTAGAAGAGTGCTCTTTTCTCAAAAGCAGAGTGTGTTTCTTGTAAGGCTAGCTAGTGTTTGTTTCCCTGTCAGAAACAGATTTGAATTTCATGCCGTTTCTGGTTTTACGAGCAAGAGTTGTTTTCTGGTAAAAGGAGTCACTATTTCGCTCCCATTGCCATACACACTGCAAATAGGACTCGTGTCTGCGACCTGCAAGTACAGTGTATTGGACTGAAGAGGAGCTACTGTTCTTGTCAGTTTCCTAAGCAGAGTTGAACTAGATATGGCCCGTGTGTGTAGGAAGCACAGTTCTTTTGTCCTGAGCAAGCTCACTGTTTGGACCCCATAGGAAACGCAATGGAGTAGAAGAGTGCTCTTTTCTCAAAAGCAGAGTGTGTTTCTTGTAAGGCGAGCCAGTGTTTGTTTCCCAGTCCTAAATGGAGTTGAGTCACATGCAGTATTTGGTCCTACGAGCAAGAGTTGTTTTCTGGTACAAAGAGACACTATTGGGCTCCCATTGCTATACACAGTGCAATTAGCACTCGCGTCTGTTTCCAGCAAGTACAGTGTATTGGAATGAAGAGGAGCTACTGTTCTTGTCAGTTTCCTAAGCAGAGTTGAACTATACATGGCCCGTGTGTGTAGGATACACAGTTCTTTTGTTCTGAGCAAGCTCACTGTTTTGGCCATATAGGAAACACATTAGAGTAGAAGAGTGCTCTTTTCTCAAAAGCAGAGTGTGTTTCTTGTAAGGCCAGCTAGCGTTTGTTTCCCAGTCCTAAATGGAGTTGAATCACATGCAGTTTCTGGTCCTACGATCAAGAGTTGTTTTCTGGTAAGAAGAGTCACTATTGAGCTCCAATTGTCAAACACAAGGCAAATAGCATTGTCGTCTGTTCCCAGCATGTACAGTGTATTGGAATGAAGAGGATCTACTGTTCTTGTTAGTTTCCTAAGCAGAATTGAACTAGATATGGCCGTGTGTGTAGGAAGCACAGTTCTTTTGTTCTGAGCAAGCTCACTGTTCTGGCCCTATAGGAAACACAGTAGAGTAGAAGAGTGCTCTTTTCTCAAAAGCAGAGTGTGTTTTTGTAAGGTGAGCTAGCGTTTGTTTTCCAGTCCTAAATGGAGTTGAATCACATGCAGTTGTTGGTCCCACGAGCAAGAGTTGTTTTCTGGTAAGGAAAGTCACTATTGTGCTCCCATTGCCATGTACAGTGCAAAGAGCACTCTCGTCTGATCCCAGTAAGTACAGTGTATTGTACTGAAGAGGAGCTACTGTTCTTGTCAGTTTCCTAAGCAGAGTTGAATAAGATATGGCCCGTGTGTGTAGGAAGCACAGTTCTTTTGTTCTGAGCAAGCTCAATGTTCGGACCCCATAGGAAACACAGTAGAGTAGAAGAGTGCTCTTTTCTCAAAAGCAGAGTGTGTTTCTTGTAAGGCGAGCTAGCGTTTGTTTCCCAGTCCTAAAAGTAGTTGAATTCCATGCAGTTTTTCGTCCTATGAGCAAGAGTTGTTTTCTGGTAAGAAGAGTCACTATTGCGCTCCCATTGCCATACACACTGCAAATAGCACTCGCGTCTGTTCCCAGCAAGTAATGTGTATTGGACTGAAGAGGAGCTACTGTTCTTGTCAGATTCCTAAGCAGAGTTTAACTAGATATGGCCCGTGTGTGTAGGAAGCACAGTTTTTTGTTATGAGCAAGCTCACTTTTCGGACCCCATAGGAAACACATTAGAGTAGAAGAGTGCTCTTTTCTAAAAAGCAGAGTGTGTTTCTTGTAAGGAGAGCTTGCGTTTGTTTCCCAGTCCTAAATGGAGTTGAATCACATGCAGTTTCTGGTCCTACGAGCAAGAGCTGTTTTCTGGTAAGAAGTGTCACTTTTGTGCTCCCATTGTCATACACAGTGCAAATAGCACTGGCGTCTGTTCCCAGCATGTACAGTGTATTGGACTGAAGGGGATCTACTGTTCTTGTCAGTTTCCTAAGCAGAGTTGAACTAGATATGGCCATGTGTGTAGGAAGCACAGTTCTTTTGTTCTGAGCAAGCTCACTGTTCTGGCCGTATAGGAAACACAGTAGAGTAGAAGAGTGCTGTTTTCTCAAAAGCAGAGTGTGTTTCTTGTAAGGCAAGCTAGCGTTTGTTTCCCAGTCCTAGATGGAGTTGAATCACATGCAGTTTCTCTTCCTACGAGCAAGAGTTGTTTTCTGGTAAGAAGAGTCACTCTTGCGCTCCCATTGCCTTACACAGTGCAAATAGCACTGGCGTCTGTTCCCAGCATGTACAGTGTATTGCACAGAAGAGGATCTACTGTTCTTGTCAGTTTCCTCAGCAGAGATGAACTAGATTTGGCCCATGTGTGTAGGAAGCACAGTTCTTTTGTTCTGAGCAAGCTGACTGTTCGGACACCATAGGAAACACAGTAGAGTAGAAGAGTGCTCTTTTCTCAAAAGCAGAGTGTGTTTCTTGTAAGGCGAGCTAGCGTTTGTTTGCCAGTCCTAAATGGAGTTGAATCACATGCAGTTTCTGGTCCTACGAGCAAGAGTTGTTTTCTGATAAGAAGAGTCACTATTTCGCTCCCATTGTCATACACAGGGCAAATAGCACTGGCGTCTGTTCGCAGCATGTACACTGTATTGGACTGAAGAGGATCTACTGTTCTTGTCAGTTTTCTAAGCAGAGTTGAATTAGGTATGGCCGTGTGTGTAGGAAGCACAGTTCTTTTGTTCTTCGCAAGCTCACTGTTCTGGCCATATAGGAAACACATTAGAGTACAAGAGTGCTCTTTTATCAAAGCAGAGTGGGTTTCTTGTAAGGCGAGCTAGCGTTTGTTTCCCAGTCCTAACTGGAGTTGAACCACATGAATTTTCTGGTCCTATGAGCAAGAGTTGTTTTCTGATAAGAAGAGTCACTATTGTGCTTTCATTCTCATACACAGGGCAAATAGCACTGGCATCTGTTCCCAGCATGTACAGTGTATTGGACTGAAGAGGATCTACTGTTCTTGTCAGTTTCCTAAGCAGAATTGAACTAGATATGGCCCGTGTGTGTAGGAAACACAGTTCTTTTGTTCTGAGCAAGCTCACTGTTCAGGCCCTATAGGAAAAACAGTAGAGTAGAAGAGTGCTCTTTTCTCAAAAGCAGAGTGTGTTTTTGTAAGGTGAGCTAGCGTTTGTTTTCCAGTCCTAAATGGAGTTGAATCACATGCAGTTGTTGGTCCCACGAGCCACAGTTGTTTTCTGGTAAGGAAAGTCACTATTGTGCTCCCATTGCCATGCACAGTGCAAAGAGCACTCGCCTCTGATCCCAGCAAGTACAGTGTATTGTACTGAAGAGGAGCTATTGTTCTTGTCAGTTTCCTAAGCAGAGTTGAACTAGATATGGCCCGTGTGTGTAGGAAGCACAGTTCTTTTGTTCTGAACAAGCTCAATGTTCGGACCCCATAGGAAACACAGTAGAGTAGAAGAGTGCTCTTTTCTCAAAAGCAGAGTTTGTTTCTTGTAAGGCGTGCTTGCGTTTGTTTCCCAGTCCTAAATGGAGTTGAATCCCATGCAGTTTTTCGTCCTATGAGCAAGAGTTGATTTCTGGTAAGAAGAGTCACTATTGCGCTACCATTGCCATACACACTGCAAATAGCACTCGCGTCTGTTCCCAGCAAGTAATGTGTATGGGACTGAAGAGGAGCTTCTGTTCTTGTCAGATTCCTAAGCAGATTTGAACTAGATATGGCCCATGTGTGTAGGAAGCACAATTCTTTTGTTTTGAGCAAGCTCACTGTTCTGGCCCTATAGGAAACACAGTAGAGTAGAAGAGTGCTCTTTTCTCAAAAGCAGAGTGTGTTTCTTGTAAGGCGAGCTAGCATTTGTTTCCAGGTCCTAAATGTAGTTGAATCCCATGCAGTATTTCGTCCTATGAGCAAGAGTTGTTTTCTGGTAAGAAGAGTCACTATATTGTTCCTATTGCCATACACAGTGCAAATAGCACTCGCGTCTGTTCCCAGCAAGTACAGTGTATTGGAATGAAGAGGAGCTACTGTTCTTGTCAGTTTTCTAAGGAGAGTTGAACTAGATATGGCCCGTGTGTGTAGGAAGCACAGTTATTTTGTTCTGAGCATGATCACTGTTCGGACCCCATAGGAAACACATTAGAGTAGAAGAGTGCTCTTTTCTAAAAAGCAGAGTTTGTTTCTTGTAAGGCGAGCTAGCGTTTGTTTCCCAGTCATACATGGACTTGAATCACATGCAGTTTCTGGTCCTACAAGCAAGAGTTGTTTTCTGGTAAAAAGAGTCACTATTGTGCTCCCATTGTCATACAAAGGGCAGATAGCACTGTCGTCTGTTCCCAGCATGTACAGTGTATTGGACTGAAGAGGATCTACTGTTCTTGTCAGTTTCCTAAGCAGAATTGAACTAGCTATGGCCGTGTGTGTAGGAAGCACAGTTCTTTTGTTCTGAGCAAGCTCACTGTTCTGGCCCTATAGGAAACACAGTAGAGTAGAAGAGTGCTCTTTTCTCAAAAGCAGAGTGTGTTTCTTCTAAGGCGCGCTAGCGTTTGTTTCCAAGTCCTAAATGTAGTTGAATCCCATGTAGTTTCTGGTCCTACGAGCACGATTTGTTTTCTGGTAAGAAGAGTCACTATTGCGCTCCCATTGTCATACACAGGGCAAATAGTACTTCGTCTGTTCCCAGCATGTGCAGTGTATTGGACTGAGGAGGATCTACTGTTCTTGGCATTTTCTTAAGCAGAATTGAACTAGATATGGCCGTGTTTGTAGGAAGCACAGTTCTTTTGTTCTGAGCAAGCTCACTGTTTTGGCCCTATAGGAAACACAGTAGAGTAGAAGAGTGCTCTTTTCTCAAAAGCAGAGTGTGTTTCTTGTAAGGTGAGCTAGCGTTTGTTTCCCAGTCCTAAATGGAGTTGAATCACATGCAGTTTTTGGTCCCATGAACAAGAGTTGTTTTCTGGTAAGGAAAGTCACTATTGCGCTCCCATTCCCATACACCCTGCAAATAGCACTCGCATCTGTTCTAAGCAAGTACAGTGTATTGCACTGAAGAGGATCTACTGTTCTTGTCAGTTTCCTAAGCAGAGTTGAACTAGATATAGCCCGTGTGTGTAGGAAGCAGAGTTCTTTTTTACTGAGCAAGCTCACTGTTCTGGCCCTAGAGGAAACACATTAGAGTAGAAGAGTATTCTTTTCTCAAAAGCAGAGTGTGTTTATTGTAAGGCCAGCTAGCGTTTGTTTTCCAGTCCTAAATGGAGTTGAATCACATGCAGTTTCTGGTCCTACGAGCAAAAGTTGTTTTCTGGTAAGAAGAGTCACTATTGCGCTCTGATTGTCATTCACAGGGCAAATAGCACTGGAGTTTGTTCCCAGCATGTACAGTGTATTGGACTGAAGAAAAGCTACTATTCTTGTCAGTTTCCTAAGCAGAGTTGAACTAGATATGGCCCGTGTTTGTAGGAAGCACAGTTCTTTTGTTCTGAGCAAGCTCACTGTTCGGACCCCATAGGAAACAGAGTAGAAGAGTGCTCTTTCCTAAAAAGCAGAGTTTGTTTCTTGTAAGGCGAGCTAGCGTTTGTTTCCCAGTCATACATGGAGTTGAATCACATGCAGTTTCTGGTCCTACGTGCAAGAGTTGTTTTCTGGTAAGAAGAGTCACTATTGTGCTCCCATTGTCATACAAAGGGCAAATAGCACTGTCATCAGTTCCCAGCATGTACAGTGTATTGGACTGAAGAGGATCTACTGTTCTTGTCAGTTTCCTAAGCAGAATTGTACTAGCTATGGCCGTGTGTGTAGGAAGCACAGTTCTTTTGTTCTGAGCAAGCTCACTGTTCTGGCCCTATAGGAAACACAGTAGAGTAGAAGAGTGCTCTTTTCTAAAAAGCAGAGTGTGTTTCTTCTAAAGCGAACTAGCGTTTGTTTCCAAGTCCTAAATGGAGTTGAATCACATGCAGTTTCTGGTCCTACAAGAAAGAGTTGTTTTCTGGTAAGAAGAGTCACTATTGAGCTCCCATTACCATACACAGGGTAAATAGCACTCGCGTCTGTTGCCAGCATGTACAGGGTATTGCACAGAAGAGGATCTACTGTTCTTGACAGTTACCTAAGCAGAGTTGAACTAGATATGGCCCGTGTGTGTAGGAAGCACAGTTCTTTTGTTCTGAGCAAGCTCACTGTTCGGACCACATAGGAAACACAGTAGAATAGAAGAGTGCTCTTTTCTCAAAAACAGAGTGTGTTTCTTGTAAGGGGAGCTAGCATTTGTTTCCCAGTCCAAAATGGAGTTGAATCACATGCAGTTTCTGGTCCTACGAGCAAGGGATGTTTTCTGGTAAGGAAAGTCACTATTGTGCTCCCTTTGCCATAAACAGTGCAAATAGCACTCATGTCTGATCCCAGCAAGTATAGTGTATTGGACTGAAGAGGAGCTACTGTTCTTGGCAGTTTCCTAAGCAGAGTTGAATGAGATATGGCCCGTGTGTGTAGGAAGCACAGTTCTTTTGTTCTGAGCAAGCTCACTGTTTTGGTCCTATAGGAAACACAGTAGAGTAGACGAGTGCTCTTTTCTCAAAGCAGAGTGTGTTTCTTGTAAGGTGAGCTAGCGTTTCTTTCCCAGTCCTAAATGGAGTTGAATTACATGCAGTTTCTTGTCCTATGAGCAAGAGTTGTTTTCTGGTAAGAAGAGTCACTATTGTGCTCCTATTGCCATACACAGTGCAAACAACATTCGCTACTGTTCTTTGCAAGTACAGTGTATTGGACAGAAGAGGAGCTACTGTTCTTGTCAGTTTCCTCAGCAGAGTTGAACTAGATATGGTCCGTGTGTGTAGGAAGCACAGTAATTTTGTTCTGAGCAAGCTCACTGTTCGGACCCCATAGGAAAAACAGTAGAGTAGAAGAGTGCTCTTTTCTCAAAAGCAGAGTGTGTTTCTTGTAAGGCGAGCTAGCGTTTGTTTCCCAGTCCTAAATGGAGTTGAATCCCATGCAGTTTCTGGTCCTACGAGCAAGAGTTGTTTTCTGGTAAGAAGAGTCACTATTGTGCTCCCTTTGCTATACACAGGGCAAATAGCACTCGCATCTGTTCCCAGCAAGTACAGTGTATTGGACTGAAGAGGATCTACTGTTCTTGTCAGTTTCCTAAGCAGAGTTGAACTAGATATGGCCCGTGTGTGTAGGAAGCACAGTTCTTTTGTTCTGAGCAAGCTCACTGTTTTGGCCCTATAGGAAACAAAGTAGAGTAGAAGAGTGCTCTTTTCTCAAAAGCAGAGTGTGTTTCTTGTAAGGCGAGCTAGCTTTTGTTTCCCAGTCCTAAATGGAGTTGAATCACATGTATTTCTGATCCTAGGAGCAAGAGTTGTTTTCTGGCAAGGAAAGACACTATTGTGCTCCCATTGCCATATATAGTGCAAATAGCACTCGTGTCTGTTCCCAGGAAGTACAGTGTATTGGACTGAAGAATAGCTACTGTTCTTGTCAGTTTCCTAAGCAGAGTTGAACTAGATATAGCCCGTGTGTGTAGGAAGCACAGTTCTTTTGTTCTGAGCAAGCTGACTGTTCGGAACCCATAGGAAACACAGTAGAGTAGAAGAGTGCTCTTTTCTCAAAAGCAGAGTGTGTTTCTTGTAAGGCGAGCTAGCGTTTGTTTTCCCATCCTAAATGGAGTTGAATCACATGCATTTTCTGTTCCTACGAGGAAGATTTGTTTTCTGGTAAGAAGAGTCACTATTGCGCTCCCATTGTCATACACAGGGCAAATAGCATTGGCGTCTGTTCGCAGCATGTACACTGTATTGGACTAAAGAGGATCTACTGTTCTTGTCAGTTTCCTAAGCAGAGTTGAACTAGGTATGGCCGTGTGTGTAGGAAGCACAGTTCTTTTGTTCTGAGCAAGCTCACTGTTCTGGCCATATAGGAAACACATTAGAGTAGAAGAGTGCTCTTTTATCAAAGCAGAGTGTGTTTTTTGTAAGACGAGCTAACGTTTGTTTCCCAGTCCTAAATGGAGTTGAATCCCATGCAGTTTCTGGTCCTACGAGCAAGAGTTGTTTTCTGGTAAGAAAAGTCACTAGTGCGCTCCCATTGTCATATACAGGGCATATAGCACTGGCATCTGTTCCCAGCATGTACAGTGTAATGGACTTAAGAGGATCTACTGTTCTTGTCAGTTTCCTAAGCAGAATTGATCTAGATATGGCCCGTGTGTGTAGGAAGCACAGTTCTTTTGTTTTGAGCAAGCTCACTGTTCTGGCCCTATAGGAAACACAGTAGAGTAGAAGAGTGCTCTTTTCTCAAAAGCAGAGTGTGTTTCTTTTAAGGCGAGCTAGCATTTGTTTCCCAGTCCTAAATGTAGTTGAATCCCATGCAGTATTTCGTCCTATGTGCAAGAGTTGTTTTCTGGTAAGAAGAGTCACTATTGTGTTCCCATTGCCATACACAGTGCAAATAGCACTCACGTCTGTTCCCAGCAAGTACAGTGTATTGGAATGAAGAGGAGCTACTGTTCTTGTCAGTTTCCTAAGCAGAGTTGAACTAGATATGGCCCGTGTGTGTAGGAAGCACAGTTATTTTTTTCTGAGCAAGCTCACTGTTCGGAACCCATAGGAAACACATTAGAGTAGAAGAGTGCTCTTTTCTAAAAAGCAGAGTTTGTTTCTTGTAAAGCGAGCTAGCGTTTGTTTCCCAGTCATACATGGAGTTGAATCACATGCAGTTTTTGGTCCTACGAGCAAGAGTTGTTTTCTGGTAAGAAGAGTCACTATTGTGCTCCCATTGTCATACAAAAGGCAAATAGCACTGTAGTCTGTTCCCAGCATGTACAGTGTATTGGACTGAAGAGGATCTACTGTTCTTGTCAGTTTCCTAAGCAGAATTGAACTAGATATGGCCGTGTGTGCAGGAAGCACAGTTCTTTTGTTCTGAGCAAGCTCACTGTTCAGGCCCTAAAGGAAAAACAGTAGAGTAGAAGAGTGCTCTTTTCTCAAAAGCAGAGTGTGTTTTTGTAAGGCGAGCTAGCGTTTGTTTTCCACTCCTAAATGGAGTTGAATCACATGCAGTTGTTGTTCCCACGAGCCACAGTTGTTTTCTGGTAAGAAAAGTCACTATTGTGCTCCCATTGCCATGCACAGTGCAAAGAGCACTCGCGTCTGATCCCAGCAAGTACAGTGTATTGTACTGAAGAGGAGCTATTGTTCTTGTCAGTTTCCTAAGCAGAGTTGAACTAGATATGGCCCGTGTGTGTAGGAAGCACAGTTCTTTTGTTCTGAGCAAGCTCAATGTTCGGACCCCATAGGAAACACAGTAGAGTAGAAGAGTGCTCTTTTCTCAAAAGCAGAGTTTGTTTCTTGTAAGGCGCGCTAGCGTTTGTTTCCCAGTCCTAAATGTAGTTGAATCCCATGCAGTTTTTCGTCCTATGAGCAAGAGTTGATTTCTGGTAAGAAGAGTCACTATTGCGCTACCATTGCCATACACACTGCAAATAGCACTTGAGACTGTTCCCAGCAAGTAATGTGTATGGGACTGAAGAGGAGCTACTGTTCTTGTCAGATTCCTAAGCAGAGTTGAACTAGATATGGCCCGTGTGTGTAGGAAGCACAGTTCTTTTCTTCTGAGCAAGCTCACTGTTCGGACCCCAGAGGAAATACAGTAGAGTAGAATAGTGCCCTTTTCTCAAAAGCAGAGTTTGTTTTTTGTATGGCGAGCTAGCGTTTGTTTCTCAGTCCTAAATGGAGTTGAATCACATGTATTTCTGATCCTAGGAGCAAGAGTTGTTTTCTGGAAAGAAAGACACTATTGTGCTCCCATTGCCATATATAGTGCAAATACCACTCGTGTCTGTTCCCAGCAAGTACAGTGTATTGGACTGAAGAATAGCTACTGTTCTTGTCAGTTTCCTAAGCAGAATTGAACTAGCTATGGCCGTGTGTGTAGGAAGCAAAGTTCTTTTGTTCTGAGCAAGCTCACTGTTCTGGCCCTATAGGAAACACAGTAGAGTAGAAGAGTGCTCTTTTCTAAAAAGCAGAGTGTGTTTCTTGTAAGGCGAGCTTGCGTTTGTTTCCTAGTCCTAAATGGAGTTGAATGACATGCAGTTTCTAGTCCTACGAGCAAGAGTTGTTTTCTGGAAAGGAAAGTCACTATTGTGCTCCCTTTGCTATACACAGTGCAAATAGCACTCGCGTCTGTTCCCAGCAAGTACAGTGTATTGTATTGAAGAGGAGCTACTGTTCTTGTCAGTTTTCTAAGCAGAGTTGAACTAGATATGACCCGTGTGTGTAGGAAGCACAGTTCTTTTGTTCTGAGCAAGCTCACTGTTCTGGCCCTATAGGAAACACAGTAGAGTAGAAGTGTGCTCTTTTCTCCAAAGCAGAGTGTGTTTCTTCTAAGGCGAACTAGCGTTTGTTTCCAAGTCCTAAATGGAGTTGAATCACATGCAGTTTCTGGTCCTACAAGAAAGAGTTGTTTTCTGGTAAGAAGAGTCACTATTGAGCTCCCATTACCATACACAGGGTAAATAGCACTCGCGTCTGTTGCCAGCATGTACAGGGTATTGCACTGAAGAGGATCTACTGTTCTTGACAGTTACCTAAGCAGAGTTGAACTAGATATGGCCCGTGTGTGTAGGAAGCACAGTTCTTTTGTTCTGAGCAAAGTCACTGTTCAGACCACATAGGAAACACAGTAGAAGAGAAGAGTGCTCTTTTCTCAAAAGCAGAGTGTGTTTCTTGTAAGGCTAGCTAGTGTTTGTTTCCCAGTCAGAAACAGATTTGAATCTCATGAGTTTCTGGTCCTACGAGCAAGAGTTGTTTTCTGGTAAGAGGAGTCACTATTTCGCTCCCATTGCCATACACAGTGCAAATAGGACTCGCGTCTGTTCCCAGCATGTACAGTGTACTGCACTGAAGATGATCTACTGTTCTTGTCAGTTTCCTAAGCAGAGTTGAACTAGATATGGCCCGTGTGTGTAGGAAGCACAGTTCTTTTGTTCTGAGCAAGCTCACTGTTCGGACCCCATGGGAAACACAGTAGAATAGAAGAGTGCTCTTTTCTCAAAAGCAGAGTGTGTTTCTTGTAAGGTGAGCTAGCATTTGTTTCCCAGTCCAAAATGGAGTTGAATCACATGCAGTTTCTGGTCCTACGGGCAAGGGATGTTTTCTAGTAAGGAAAGTCACTATTGTGCTCCCTTTGCCATAAACAGTGCAAATAGCACTCACGTCTGTTCCCAGCAAGTATAGTGTATTGGACTGAAGAGGAGCTACTGTTCTTGTCAGTTTCCTAAGCAGAGTTGAACTAGATATGGCCCGTGTGTGTAGGAAGCACAGTTCTTTTGTTCTGAGCAAGCTCACTGTTCGGACCCCATAGGAAACACAGTAGAGTAGAAGAGTGCTCTTTTCTCAAAAGCAGTGTGTGTTTCTTGTAAGGCGAGCTAGCGTTTGTTTCCCAGTCCTAAATGGAGTTGAATCCCATGCAGTTTCTGGTCCTACGAGCAAGAGTTGTTTTCTGGTAAGAAGAGTCACTATTGTGCTCCCTTTGCTATACACAGGGCAAATAGCACTCGCATCTGTTCCCAGCAAGTACAGTGTATTGGACTGAAGAGGATCTACTGTTCTTGTCAGTTTCATAAGCAGAGTTGAACTAGATATGGCCCGTGTGTGTAGGAAGCACAGTTTTTTGTTATGAGCAAGCTCACTTTTCGGACCCCATAGGAAACACATTAGAGTAGAAGAGTGCTCTTTTCTCAAAAGCAGAGTGTGTTTCTTGTAAGGCGAGCTAGCTTTTGTTTCCCAGTCCTAAATGGAGTTGAATCACATGCAGTTTCTGGTCCTATGAGCTAGACTTGTTTTATGGTAAGAAGAGTCACTGTTGCGCTCCCATTTTCATACACAGGGCAAATAGCACTGGCGTCTGTTGCCAGCGTGTAAAGTGTATTGGACTGAAGAGGATCTACTGTTCTTGTCAGTTTCCTAAGCAGAGTTGAACTAGATATGGCCCGTGTGTGTAGGAAGCACAGTTCTTTTGTTTTGAGCTAGCTCACTCTTCTGGCCTATAGGAAACACAGTAGAGTAGAAGAGTGCTCTTTTCTCAAAAGCAGAGTGTGTTTTTTGTAAGGCGAGCT
This sequence comes from Peromyscus eremicus, assembly GCF_949786415.1. Classification (NCBI taxonomy): domain Eukaryota; kingdom Metazoa; phylum Chordata; class Mammalia; order Rodentia; family Cricetidae; genus Peromyscus; species Peromyscus eremicus. The sequence goes on along the minus strand of NW_026734697.1, from coordinate 54,293 downwards.
TGCGTTTGTTTCCCAGTCCTAAATGGAGTTGAATGACATGCAGTTTCTAGTCCTACGAGCAAGAGTTGTTTTCTGGAAAGGAAAGTCACTATTGTGCTCCCTGTGCCATACACAGTGCAAACAGCACTCGCGTCTGTTCCCAGCAAGTACAGTGTATTGGACTGAAGAGGATCTACTGTTCTTGTCAGTTTCCTAAGCAGAGTTGAACTAGATATGGCCCGTGTGTGTAGGAAGCACAGTTCTTTTGTTCTGAGCAAGCTCACTGTTCTGGCCCTATAGAAAACACAGTGGAGTAGAAGTGTGCTCTTTTCTCCAAAGCAGAGTGTGTTTCTTCTAAGGCGAACTAGCGTTTGTTTCCAAGTCCTAAATGGAGTTGAATAACATGCAGTTTCTGGTCCTACAAGAAAGAGTTGTTTTCTGGTAAGAAGAGTCACTATTGAGCTCCCATTACCATACACAGGGTAAAAAGCACTCGCGTCTGTCCCAGCATGTACAGGGTATTGCAGTGAAGAGGATCTACTGTCCTTGACAGTTACCTAAGCAGAGTTGAACTAGATATGGCCCGTGTGTGTAGGAAGCACAGTTCTTTTGTTCTGAGCAAGCTCACTGTTCGGACCACATAGGAAACACAGTAGAATAGAAGAGTGCTCTTTTCTCAAAAGCAGAGTGTGTTTCTTGTAAGGCTAGCTAGTGTTTGTTTCCCAGTCAGAAACAGATTTGAATCTCATGAGTTTCTGGTCCTACGAGCAAGAGTTGTTTTCTGGTAAGAGGAGTCACTATTTCGCTCCCATTGCCATACACAGTGCAAATAGGACTCGCGTCTGTTCCCAGCATGTACAGTGTACTGCACTGAAGATGATCTACTGTTCTTGTCAGTTTCCTAAGCAGAGTTGAACTAGATATGGCCCGTGTGTGTAGGAAGCACAGTTCTTTTGTTCTGAGCAAGCTCACTGTTCGGACCCCATGGGAAACACAGTAGAATAGAAGAGTGCTCTTTTCTCAAAAGCAGAGTGTGTTTCTTGTAAGGCGAGCTAGCATTTGTTTCCCAGTCCAAAATGGAGTTGAATCACATGCAGTTTCTGGTCCTACGGGCAAGGGATGTTTTCTAGTAAGGAAAGTCACTATTGTGCTCCCTTTGCCATAAACAGTGCAAATAGCACTCACGTCTGTTCCCAGCAAGTATAGTGTATTGGACTGAAGAGGAGCTACTGTTCTTGTCAGTTTCCTAAGCAGAGTTGAACTAGATATGGCCCGTGTGTGTAGGAAGCACAGTTCTTTTGTTCTGAGCAAGCTCACTGTTCGGACCCCATAGGAAACACAGTAGAGTAGAAGAGTGCTCTTTTCTCAAAAGCAGTGTGTGTTTCTTGTAAGGCGAGCTAGCGTTTGTTTCCCCGTCCTAAATGGAGTTGAATCCCATGCAGTTTCTGGTCCTACGAGCAAGAGTTGTTTTCTGGTAAGAAGAGTCACTATTGTGCTCCCTTTGCTATACACAGGGCAAATAGCACTCGCATCTGTTCCCAGCAAGTACAGTGTATTGGACTGAAGAGGATCTACTGTTCTTGTCAGTTTCATAAGCAGAGTTGAACTAGATATGGCCCGTGTGTGTAGGATGCACAGTTCTTTTGTTCTGAGCAAGCTCACTGTTTTGGCCCTATAGGAAACAAAGTAGAGTAGAAGAGTGCTCTTTTCTCAAAAGCAGAGTGTGTTTCTTGTAAGGCGAGCTAGCTTTTGTTTCCCAGTCCTAAATGGAGTTGAATCACATGCAGTTTCTGGTCCTATGAGCTAGACTTGTTTTATGGTAAGAAGAGTCACTGTTGCGCTCCCATTTTCATACACAGGGCAAATAGCACTGGCGTCTGTTGCCAGCGTGTAAAGTGTATTGGACTGAAGAGGATCTACTGTTCTTGTCAGTTTCCTAAGCAGAGTTGAACTAGATATGGCCCGTGTGTGTAGGAAGCACAGTTCTTTTGTTTTGAGCTAGCTCACTCTTCTGGCCTATAGGAAACACAGTAGAGTAGAAGAGTGCTCTTTTCTCAAAAGCAGAGTGTGTTTTTTGTAAGGCGAGCTTGCGTTTGTTTCCCAGTCCTAAATGGAGTTGAATGACATGCAGTTTCTAGTCCTACGAGCAAGAGTTGTTTTCTGGAAAGGAAAGTCACTATTGTGCTCCCTGTGCCATACACAGTGCAAACAGCACTCGCGTCTGTTCCCAGCAAGTACAGTGTATTGGACTGAAGAGGATCTACTGTTCTTGTCAGTTTCCTAAGCAGAGTTGAACTAGATATGGCCCGTGTGTGTAAGAAGCACAGTTCTTTTGTTCTGAGCAAGCTCACTGTTCTGGCCCTATAGAAAACACAGTGGAGTAGAAGTGTGCTCTTTTCTCCAAAGCAGAGTGTGTTTCTTCTAAGGCGAACTAGCGTTTGTTTCCAAGTCCTAAATGGAGTTGAATAACATGCAGTTTCTGGTCCTACAAGAAAGAGTTGTTTTCTGGTAAGAAGAGTCACTATTGAGCTCCCATTACCATACACAGGGTAAAAAGCACTCGCGTCTGTCCCAGCATGTACAGGGTATTGCAGTGAAGAGGATCTACTGTTCTTGACAGTTACCTAAGCAGAGTTGAACTAGATATGGCCCGTGTGTGTAGGAAGCACAGTTCTTTTGTTCTGAGCAATCTCACTGTTCGGACCACATAGGAAACACAGTAGAATAGAAGAGTGCTCTTTTCTCAAAAGCAGAGTGTGTTTCTTGTAAGGCTAGCTAGTGTTTGTTTCCCAGTCAGAAACAGATTTGAATCTCATGAGTTTCTGGTCCTACGAGCAAGAGTTTTTTTCTGGTAAGAGGAGTCACTATTTCGCTCCCATTGCCATACACAGTGCAAATAGGACTCGCGTCTGTTCCCAGCATGTACAGTGTACTGCACTGAAGATGATCTACTGTTCTTGTCAGTTTCCTAAGCAGAGTTGAACTAGATATGGCCCGTGTGTGTAGGAAGCACAGTTCTTTTGTTCTGAGCAAGCTCACTGTTCGGACCCCATGGGAAACACAGTAGAATAGAAGAGTGCTCTTTTCTCAAAAGCAGAGTGTGTTTCTTGTAAGGCGAGCTAGCATTTGTTTCCCAGTCCAAAATGGAGTTGAATCACATGCAGTTTCTGGTCCTACGGGCAAGGGATGTTTTCTGGTAAGGAAAGTCACTATTGTGCTCCCTTTGCCATATACAGTGCAAATAGCACTCACGTCTGTTCCCAGCAAGTATAGTGTATTGGACTGAAGAGGAGCTACTGTTCTTGTCAGTTTCCTAAGCAGAGTTGAACTAGATATGGCCCGTGTGTGTAGGAAGCACAGTTCTTTTGTTCTGAGCAAGCTCACTGTTCGGACCCCATAGGAAACACAGTAGAGTAGAAGAGTGCTCTTTTCTCAAAAGCAGTGTGTGTTTCTTGTAAGGCGAGCTAGCGTTTGTTTCCCAGTCCTAAATGGAGTTGAATCCCATGCAGTTTCTGGTCCTACGAGCAAGAGTTGTTTTCTGGTAAGAAGAGTCACTATTGTGCTCCCTTTGCTATACACAGGGCAAATAGCACTCGCATCTGTTCCCAGCAAGTACAGTGTATTGGACTGAAGAGGATCTACTGTTCTTGTCAGTTTCCTAAGCAGAGTTGAACTAGATATGGCCCGTGTGTGTAGGAAGCACAGTTCTTTTGTTCTGAGCAAGCTCACTGTTTTGGCCCTATAGGAAACAAAGTAGAGTAGAAGAGTGCTCTTTTCTCAAAAGCAGAGTGTGTTTCTTGTAAGGCGAGCTAGCTTTTGTTTCCCAGTCCTAAATGTAGTTGAATCACATGCAGTTTCTGGTCCTACGAGCAAGAGTTGTTTTCTAGTAAGAAGAGTCACTATTGCGCTCCCTTTGTCATACACAGGGCAAATAGCACTCGCATCTGTTCCCAGGATATACAGTGTATTGGACTGAAGAGGATCTACTGTTCTTGTCAGTTTCCTTAGCAAAGTTGAACTAGATATGGCCCGTGTGTGCAGGAAGTACACTTCTTTTGTTCTGAGCAAGCTCACTCTTCTGGCCCTATAGGAAACACAGTAGAGTAGAAGAGTGCTCTTTTCTCAAAAGCAGAATGTGTTTCTTGTAAGGCGAGCTAGCGTTTGTTTCCCAGTCCTAAATTGAGTTCAATCACATGCAGTTTCTGGTCCTATGAGCTAGACTTGTTTTATGGTAAGAAGAGTCACTATTGCGCTCCCATTTTCATACACAGAGCAAATAGCACTGGCGTCTGTTGCCAGCCTTTAAAGTGTATTGGACTGAAGAGGATCTACTGTTCTTGTCAGTTTCCTAAGCAGAGTTGAACTAGATATGGCCCGTGTGTGTAGGAAGCACAGTTCTTTTGTTCTTCGCAAGCTCACTCTTCTGGCCTATAGGAAACACAGTAGAGTAGAAGAGTGCTCTTTTCTCAAAAGCAGAGTGTGTTTTTTGTAAGGCGAGCTTGCGTTTGTTTCCCAGTCCTAAATGGAGTTGAATGACATGCAGTTTCTAGTCCTACGAGCAAGAGTTGTTTTCTGGAAAGGAAAGTCACTATTGTGCTCCCTGTGCCATACACAGTGCAAACAGCACTCGCGTCTGTTCCCAGCAAGTACAGTTTATTGGACTGAAGAGGAGCTACTGTTCTTGTCAGTTTCCTAAGCAGAGTTGAACTAGATATGGCCCGTGTGTGTAGGAAGCACAGTTCTTTTGTTCTGAGCAAGCTCACTGTTCTGGCCCTATAGAAAACACAGTGGAGTAGAAGTGTGCTCTTTTCTCCAAAGCAGAGTGTGTTTCTTCTAAGGCGAACTAGCGTTTGTTTCCAAGTCCTAAATGGAGTTGAATAACATGCAGTTTCTGGTCCTACAAGAAAGAGTTGTGCCGGGCGGTGGTGGCGCACCCCTTTAATCCCAGCACTCGGGAGGCAGAGCCAGGCGGATCTCTGTGAGTTCGAGGCCAGCCTGGGCTACCAAGTGAGTTCCAGGAAAAGGCGCAAAGCTACACAGAGAAACCCTGTCTCGAAAAACCAAAAAAAAAAAAAAAAAAAAGAAAGAGTTGTTTTCTGGTAAGAAGAGTCACTATTGAGCTCCCATTACCATACACAGGGTAAAAAGCACTCGCGTCTGTCCCAGCATGTACAGGGTATTGCACTGAAGAGGATCTACTGTTCTTGACAGTTACCTAAGCAGAGTTGAACTAGATATGGCCCGTGTGTGTAGGAAGCACAGTTCTTTTGTTCTGAGCAAGCTCACTGTTCGGACCACATAGGAAACACAGTAGAATAGAAGAGTGCTCTTTTCTCAAAAGCAGAGTGTGTTTCTTGTAAGGCTAGCTAGTGTTTGTTTCCCAGTCAGAAACAGATTTGAATCTCATGAGTTTCTGGTCCTACGAGCAAGAGTTGTTTTCTGGTAAGAGGAGTCACTATTTCGCTCCCTTTGCCATACACAGTGCAAATAGGACTCGCGTCTGTTCCCAGCATGTACAGTGTACTGCACTGAAGATGATCTACTGTTCTTGTCAGTTTCCTAAGCAGAGTTGAACTAGATATGGCCCGTGTGTGTAGGAAGCACAGTTCTTTTGTTCTGAGCAAGCTCACTGTTCGGACCCCATGGGAAACACAGTAGAATAGAAGAGTGCTCTTTTCTCAAAAGCAGAGTGTGTTTCTTGTAAGGCGAGCTAGCATTTGTTTCCCAGTCCAAAATGGAGTTGAATCACATGCAGTTTCTGGTCCTACGGGCAAGGGATGTTTTCTGGTAAGGAAAGTCACTATTGTGCTCCCTTTGCCATAAACAGTGCAAATAGCACTCACGTCTGTTCCCAGCAAGTACAGTGTATTGGACTGAAGATAATCTACTGTTCTTGTCAGTTTCCTAAGCAGAATTGAACTAGATATGGCCCGTGTGTGTAGGAAGCACAGTTTTTTGTTCTGAGCAAGCTCACTGTTCTGGCCCTATAGACAACACAGAAGAGTAGAAGAGTGCTCTTTTCTCAGAAGCAGAGTTTGTTTCTTGTAAGGCGAGCTAGCGTTTGTTTCCCAGTCCTAAATGTAGTTGAATTTCATGCAGTTTCTTGTCCTATGAGCAAGAGTTGTTTTCTGGTAAGAAGAGTCACTATTGTGCTCCTATTGCCATACACAGTGCAAACAACATTCGCTACTGTTCTTTGCAAGTACAGTGTATGGGACAGAAGAGAAGCTACTGTTCTTGTCCGTTTCGTAAGCAGAGTTGAACTAGATATGGCCCGTGTTTGTAGGAAGCACAGTCCTTTTGCTCTGAGCAAGCTCACTGTTCGGACCCCATAGGAAAGACAGTAGAGTAGAAGAGTGCTCTTTTCTCAAAAGCAGAGTGTATTTCTTGTAAGACTAGCTAGCGTTTGTTTCACAGTCCTAAATGGAGTTGAATCACATGTATTTCTGATCCTAGGAGCAAGAGTTGTTTTCTGGCAAGGAAAGACACTATTGTGCTCCCATTGCCATATATAGTGCAAATACCACTCGTGTCTGTTCCCAGCAAGTACAGTGTATTGGACTGAAGAATAGCTACTGTTCTTGTCAGTTTCCAAACAGAATTGAACTAGATATAGCCCGTGTGTGTAGGAAGCACAGTTCTTTTGTTCTGAGCAAGATGACTGTTCGGACCCCATAGGAAACACAGTAGAGTAGAAGAGTGCTCTTTTCTCAAAAGCAGAGTGTATTTCTTGTAAGGCTAGCTAGCTTTTGTTTCCCAGTCCTAAATGGAGTTGAATCACATGCAGTTTCTCGTCCTACGAGCAAGAGTTGTTTTCTAGTAAGAAGAGTCACTATTGTGCTCCCTGTGTCATACACAGGGCAAATAGCACTCGCGTCTGTTCCCAGGGTGTACAGTGTATTGGACTGAAGAGGATCTACTGTTCTGGTCAGTTTCCTAAGCAAAGTTGAACTAGATATGGCCCGTGTGTGCAGGAAGTACACTTCTTTTGTTCTGAGCAAGCTCACTCTTCTGGCCTATAGGAAACACAGTAGAATAGAAGAGTGCTCTTTTCTCAAAAGCAGAGTGTGTTTTTTGTAAGGCGAGCTTGTGTTTGTTTCCCAGTCCTAAATGGAGTTGAATCACATGCAGTTTCTACTCCTACGAGCAAGAATTGTTTTCTGGAAAGGAAAGTCACTATTGTGCTCCCTTTGCCATAAACAGTGCAAATAGCACTCACGTCTGTTCCCAGCAAGTACAGTGTATTGGACTGAAGATGATCTACTGCTCTTGTCAGATTCCTAAGCAGAGTTGAACTAGATATGGCCCGTGTGTGTAGGAAGCACAGTTCTTTTGTTCTGAGCAAGCTCACTGTTCGGACCCCATAGGAAACACAGTAGAGTAGAAGAGTGCTCTTTTCTCAAAAGCAGAGTGTGTTTCTTGTAAGGCTAGCTAGTGTTTGTTTTCCTGTCAGAAACAGATTTGAATCTCATGCCGTTTCTGGTTTTACGAGCAAGAGTTGTTTTCTGGTAAAAGGAGTCACTATTTCGCTCCCATTGCCATACACACTGCAAATAGGACTCGTGTCTGCGACCTGCAAGTACAGTGTATTGGACTGAAGAGGAGCTACTGTTCTTGTCAGTTTCCTAAGCAGAGTTGAACTAGATATGGCCCGTGTGTGTAGGAAGCACAGTTCTTTTGTTCTGAGCAAGCTCACTGTTCGGACCCCATAGGAAACGCAATGGAGTAGAAGAGTGCTCTTTTCTCAAAAGCAGAGTGTGTTTCTTGTAAGGCGAGCCAGTGTTTGTTTCCCAGTCCTAAATGGAGTTGAGTCACATGCAGTATTTGGTCCTACGAGCAAGAGTTGTTTTCTGGTACAAAGAGACACTATTGGGCTCCCATTGCTATACACAGTGCAATTAGCACTCGCGTCTGTTTCCAGCAAGTACAGTGTATTGGAATGAAGAGGAGCTACTGTTCTTGTCAGTTTCCTAAGCAGAGTTGAACTATACATGGCCTGTGTGTGTAGGATACACAGTTCTTTTGTTCTGAGCAAGCTCACTGTTTTGGCCATATAGGAAACACATTAGAGTAGAAGAGTGCTCTTTTCTCAAAAGCAGAGTGTGTTTCTTGTAAGGCCAGCTAGCGTTTGTTTCCCAGTCCTAAATGGAGTTGAATCACATGCAGTTTCTGGTCCTACGATCAAGAGTTGTTTTCTGGTAAGAAGAGTCACTATTGCGCTCCCATTGTCATACACAAGGCAAATAGCATTGTCGTCTGTTCCCAGCATGTACAGTGTATTGGAATGAAGAGGATTTACTGTTCTTGTTAGTTTCCTAAGCAGAATTGAACTAGATATGGCCGTGTGTGTAGGAAGCACAGTTCTTTTGTTCTGAGCAAGCTCACTGTTCTGGCCCTATAGGAAACACAGTAGAGTAGAAGAGTGCTCTTTTCTCAAAAGCAGAGTGTGTTTTTGTAAGGTGAGCTAGCGTTTGTTTTCCAGTCCTAAATGGAGTTGAATCACATGCAGTTGTTTGTCACGAGCAAGAGTTGTTTTCTGGTAAGGAAAGTCACTATTCTGCTCCCATTGCCATGCACAGTGCAAAGAGCACTCTCGTCTGATCCCAGTAAGTACAGTGTATTGTACTGAAGAGGAGCTACTGTTCTTGTCAGTTTCCTAAGCAGAGTTGAATAAGATATGGCCCGTGTGTGTAGGAAGCACAGTTCTTTTGTTCTGAGCAAGCTCAATGTTCGGACCCCATAGGAAACACAGTAGAGTAGAAGAGTGCTCTTTTCTCAAAAGCAGAGTGTGTTTCTTGTAAGGCGAGCTAGCGTTTGTTTCCCAGTCCTAAAAGTAGTTGAATCCCATGCAGTTTTTCGTCCTATGAGCAAGAGTTGTTTTCTGGTTAGAAGAGTCACTATTGCGCTCCCATTGCCATACACACTGCAAATAGCACTCGCGTCTGTTCCCAGCAAGTAATGTGTATTGGACTGAAGAGGAGCTACTGTTCTTGTCAGATTCCTAAGCAGAGTTTAACTAGATATGGCCCGTGTGTGTAGGAAGCACAGTTTTTTGTTATGAGCAAGCTCACCTTTCGGACCCCATAGGAAACACATTAGAGTAGAAGAGTGCTCTTTTCTAAAAAGCAGAGTGTGTTTCTTGTAAGGAGAGCTTGCGTTTGTTTCCCAGTCCTAAATGGAGTTGAATCACATGCAGTTTCTGGTCCTATGAGCAAGAGCTGTTTTCTGGTAAGAAGTGTCACTTTTGTGCTCCCATTGTCATACACAGTGCAAATAGCACTGGCGTCTGTTCCCAGCATGTACAGTGTATTGGACTGAAGGGGATCTACTCTTCTTGTTAGTTTCCTAAGCAGAGTTGAACTAGATATGGCCATGTGTGTAGGAAGCACAGTTCTTTTGTTCTGAGCAAGCTCACTTTTCTGGCCGTATAGGAAACACAGTAGAGTAGAAGAGTGCTCTTTTCTCAAAAGCAGAGTGTGTTTCTTGTAAGGCAAGCTAGCGTTTGTTTCCCAGTCCTAGATGGAGTTGAATCACATGCAGTTTCTCTTCCTACGAGCAAGAGTTGTTTTCTGGTAAGAAGAGTCACTCTTGCGCTCCCATTGCCTTACACAGTGCAAATAGCACTGGCGTCTGTTCCCAGCATGTACAGTGTATTGCACTGAAGAGGATCTACTGTTCTTGTCAGTTTCCTCAGCAGAGTTGAACTAGATTTGGCCCATGTGTGTAGGAAGCACAGTTCTTTTGTTCTGAGCAAGCTGACTGTTCGGACACCATAGGAAACACAGTAGAGTAGAAGAGTGCTCTTTTCTCAAAAGCAGAGTGTGTTTCTTGTAAGGCGAGCTAGCGTTTGTTTGCCAGTCCTAAATGGAGTTGAATCACATGCAGTTTCTGGTCCTACGAGCAAGAGTTGTTTTCTGGTAAGAAGAGTCACTATTGCGCTCCCATTGTCATACACAGGGCAAATAGCACTGGCGTCTGTTCGCAGCATGTACACTGTATTGGACTGAAGAGGATCTACTGTTCTTGTCAGTTTTCTAAGCAGAGTTGAATTAGGTATGGCCGTGTGTGTAGGGAGCACAGTCCTTTTGTTCTTCGCAAGCTCACTGTTCTGGCCATATAGGAAACACATTAGAGTACAAGAGTGCTCTTTCATCAAAGCAGAGTGTGTTTCTTGTAAGGCGAGCTAGCGTTTGTTTCCCAGTCCTAACTGGAGTTGAACCACATGAAGTTTCTGGTCCTACGAGCAAGAGTTGTTTTCTGATAAGAAGAGTCACTATTGTGCTTTCATTGTCATACACAGGGCAAATAGCACTGGCATCTGTTCCCAGCATGTACAGTGTATTGGACTGAAGAGGATCTACTGTTCTTGTCAGTTTCCTAAGAAGAAATTAACTAGATATGTCTGTGTGTGTAGGAAGCACAGTTCTTTTGTTCTGAGCAAACTCACTGTTCAGGGACTATAGGAAACACAGTAGAGTAGAAGAGTGCTCTTTTCTCAAAAGCAGAGTGTGTTTCTTGTAAGGCGAGCTAGTGTTTGTTTCCCAGTCATAAATGGAGTTGAATCCCATGCAGTTTCTGGTCCTAGGAGCAAGAGTTGTTTCCTGGTAAGAAGAGTCACTATTGTGCTCCCATTGCCATACACAGTGCAAATAGCACACGTGTCTGTTCCCAGCAAATACAGTGTATTGGACTGAAGAGAAGCTAATGTTCTTGTCAGTTTCCTAAGCAGCGTTGATCTAGATATTGCCCGAGTGTGTAGAAAGCACATTTCTTTTGTTCTGAGCAAGCTCACTGTTCGGACACCATAGGAAACACAGTAGAGTAGAAGAGTGCTCTTTTCGCAAAAGCAGAGTGTGATTCTTGTAAGGCGAGCTAGCGTTTGTTTCCCAGTCCTAAATGGAGTTGAGTCACATGCAGTATTTGGTCCTACGAGAAAGAGTTGTTTTCTGGTAAGAAGAGTCACTAGTGTGCTCCCATTACAATACACAGTGCAAATAGCCCTTGCGTCTGTTCCCAGCATGTACAGTGTATTGGACTGAAAAGGATCTACTGTTCTTTTCAGTTTCCTAAGCAGAGTTGAACTAGATATAGCCCGTGTGTGTAGGAAGCACTGTTCATTTGTTCTGAGCAAACTCACTGTTCTTGCCATATAGGAAACACATTAGAGTAGTAGAGTGCTTTTTTCTCAAAAGCAGAGTGTGTTTCTTGTAAGGCCAGCTAGCATTTGTTTCCCAGTCCTAAATGTAGTTGAATCACATGCAGTTTCTGGTCCTATGAGCAAGAGTTGTTTTCTGGTAAGAAGAGTCACTATTGTGCTCCCATTGTCATACACAGGGCAAATAGCACTGGCGTCTGTTCCCAGCATGTACAGTGTATTGGACAGAAGAGGATCTACTGTTCTTGTCAGTTTTCGAAGCAGAATTGAACTAGATATGTCCGTGTGTGTAGGAAGCACAGTTCTTTTGTTCTGAGCAAGCTCACTGTTGTGGCCCTATAGGAAACACAGTAGAGTAGAAGAGTGCTCTTCTCTCAAAATCAGAGTGTGTTTCTTGTAAGTCGAGCTAGCGTTTGTTTCCCAGTCCCTAATGGAGTTGAATCACATGCAATTTCTGGTCCTACGAGCAAGAGTTGTTTTCTGGTAAGGAAAGTCACTATTGGGCTCCCATTCATATACACCGTGCAAATAGCACTCGCGTCAGTTCCCAGCAAGTACAGTGTATTGAACTGAATAGGAGCTACTGTTCTTGTCAGTTTCCTAAGCAGAGATGAACTAGATATGGCCCGTGTGTGTAGGAAGCACAGTTCTTTTGTTCTGAGCAAGCTCACTGTTCTGGCCCTATAGGAAACACATTAGACTAGAATACTGCACTTTTCTCAAAAGCAGAGTGTGTTTCTTGTAAGGCGAGCTAGCATTTGTTTGCCAGTCCATAATGGAGTTGAATCCCATGCAGTTTCTGGTCCTACGAGCAAGAGTTGTTTTCTGGTATCAAGAGTCACTATTGCGCTCCCATTGTCATACACAGGGCAAATAGCACTGGCGTCTGCTCCCAGCATGTACAGTGTATTGGACGGAAGAGGATCTACTGTTCTTGTCAGTTTCCTAAGCAGAATTGAACTAGCTATGGCCGTGTGTGTAGGAAGCACAGTTCTTTTCTTCTGAGCAAGCTCACTGTTCGGACCCCAGAGGAAATACAGTAGAGTAGAAGAGTGCCCTTTTCTCAAAAGCAGAGTGTGTTTCTTGTAAGGCGAGCTAGCATTTGTTTCTCAGTCCTAAATGGAGTTGAATCACATGCAGTTTCTGGTCCTACGAGCAAGAGTTGTTTTCTGGTAAAAAGAGTCACTACTGAGCTCCCATTGTCATACACAGGGCATATAGCACTGGCATCTGTTCCCAGCATGTACAGTGTATGGACTTAAGAGGATCTACTGTTCTTGTCAGTTTCCTAAGGAGAATTGATCTAGATATGGCCCTTGTGTGTAGGAAGCACAATTCTTTTGTTTTGAGCAAGCTCACTGTTCTGGCCCTATAGGAAACACATTAGAGTAGAAGAGTGCTCTTTTCTCAAAAGCAGAGTGTGTTTCTTGTAAGGCGAGCTAGCATTTGTTTCCAGGTCCTAAATGTAGTTGAATCCCATGCAGTATTTCGTCCTATGAGCAAGAGTTGTTTTCTGGTAAGAAGAGTCACTATTTTGTTCCCATTGCCATACACAGTGCAAATAGCACACGCGTCTGTTCCCAGCAAGTACAGTGTATTGGAATGAAGAGGAGCTACTGTTCTTGTCAGTTTCCTAAGGAGAGTTGAACTAGATATGGCCCGTGTGTGTAGGAAGCACAGTTATTTTGTTCTGAGCATGCTCACTGTTCGGACCCCATAGGAAACACATTAGAGTAGAAGAGTGCTCTTTTCAAAAAGCAGAGTTTGTTTCTTGTAAGGCGAGCTAGCGTTTGTTTCCCAGTCATACATGGAGTTGAATCACATGCAGTTTCTGGTCCTATGAGCAAGAGTTGTTTTCTGGTAAGAAGAGTCACTATTGTGCTCCCATTGTCATACAAAGGGCAAATAGCACTGTCGTCTGTTCCCAGCATGTACAGTGTATTGGACTGAAGAGGATCTACTGTTCTTGTCAGTTTCCTAAGCAGAATTGAACTAGCTATGGCCGTGTGTGTAGGAAGCACAGTTCTTTTGTTCTGAGCAAGCTCACTGTTCTGGCCCTATAGAAAACACATTAGACTAGAATACTGCTCTTCTCTCAAAAGCAGAGTGTGTTTCTTGTAAGGCGAGCTAGCGTTTGTTTCCCAGTCCTAAATGAAGTTGAATCCCATGCAGTTTCTGGTCCTACGAGCAAGAGTTGTTTTCTGGTATCAAGAGTCACTATTGTGCTCCCATTGTCATACACAGGGCAAATAGCACTGGCGTCTGCTCCCAGCATGTACAGTGTATTGGACGGAAGAGGATCTATTGTTCTTGTCAGTTTCCTAAGCAGAATTGAACTAGCTATGGCCGTGTGTGTAGGAAGCACAGTTCTTTTCTTCTGAGCAAGCTCACTGTTCGGACCCCAGAGGAAATACAGTTGAGTAGAAGAGTGCCCTTTTCTCAAAAGCAGAGTGTGTTTCTTGTAAGGCGAGCTAGCATTTGTTTCTCAGTCCTAAATGGAGTTGAATCACATGCAGTTTCTGGTCCTACGAGCAAGAGTTGTTTTCTGGTAAAAAGAGTCACTACTGAGCTCCCATTGTCATACACAGGGCATATAGCACTGGCATCTGTTCCCAGCATGTACAGTGTATTGGACTTAAGAGGATCTACTGTTCTTGTCAGTTTCCTAAGCAGAATTGATCTAGATATGGCCCGTGTGTGTAGGAAGCACAATTCTTTTGTTTTGAGCAAGCTCACTGTTCTGGCCCTATAGGAAACACAGTAGAGTAGAAGAGTGCTCTTTTCTCAAAAGCAGAGTGTGTTTCTTGTAAGGCGAGCTAGCGTTTGTTTCCAGGTCCTAAATGTAGTTGAATCCCATGCAGTATTTCGTCCTATGAGCAAGAGTTGTTTTCTGGTAAGAAGAGTCACTATTTTGTTCCCATTGCCATACACAGTGCAAATAGCACTCGCGTCTGTTCCCAGCAAGTACAGTGTATTGGAATGAAGAGGAGCTACTGTTCTTGTCAGATTCCTAAGGAGAATTGAACTAGATATGGCCCGTGTGTGTAGGAAGCACAGTTCTTTTGTTCTGAGCAAGCTCACTGTTCGGACCCCATAGGAAACACAGTAGAATAGAAGAGTGCTCTTTTCTCAAAAGCAGAGTATGTTTCTTATAAGGCGAGCTAGCGTTTGTTTCCCAGTCCACAATGGAGTTGAATCACATGCAGTTTCTGGTCCTACGAGTAAGAGTTGTTTTCTGGTAAGAAGAGTCACTATTGTGCTAACATTGCCATACACAGTGCAAATAGCACTGGCGTCTGTTCCCAGCAAGTACAGTGTATTGGACAGAAGAGGAGCTACTGTTCTTGTCAGTTTCCTAAGCAGAGTTGAACTAGATATGGCCGTGCGTGTGAAGCACAGTTCTTTTGTTCTGAGCAAGCTCAATTTTCGGACCCCATAGGAAACACAGTAGAGTAGAAGAGTGCTCTTTTCTCAAAAGCAGAGTGTGTTTCTTGTAAGGCGAGCTAGTGTTTGTTTCCCAGTCATAAATGGAGTTGAATCCCATGCAGTTTCTGGTCCTAGGAGCAAGAGTTGTTTCCTGGTAAGAAGAGTCACTATTGTGCTCCCATTGCCATACACAGTGCAAATAGCACACGTGTCTGTTCCCAGCAAGTACAGTGTATTGGACTGAAGAGAAGCTAATGTTCTTGTCAGTTTCCTAAGCAGCGTTGATCTAGATATTGCCCGAGTGTGTAGAAAGCACATTTCTTTTGTTCTGAGCAAGCTCACTGTTCGGACACCATAGGAAACACAGTAGAGTAGAAGAGTGCTCTTTTCGCAAAAGCAGAGTGTGATTCTTGTAAGGCGAGCTAGCGTTTGTTTCCCAGTCCTAATGGAGTTGAGTCAAATGCAGTATTTGGTCCTACGAGAAAGAGTTGTTTTCTGGTAAGAAGAGTCACTAGTGTGCTCCCATTACAATACACAGTGCAAATAGCCCTTGCGTCTGTTCCCAGCATGTACAGTGTATTGGACTGAAAAGGATCTACTGTTCTTTTCAGTTTCCTAAGCAGAGTTGAACTAGATATAGCCCGTGTGTGTAGGAAGCACTGTTCATTTGTTCTGAGCATGCTCACTGTTCTTGCCATATAGGAAACACATTAGAGTAGTAGAGTGCTTTTTTCTCAAAAGCAGAGTGTGTTTCTTGTAAGGCCAGCTAGCTTTTGTTTCCCAGTCCTAAATGTAGTGGAATCACATGCAGTTTCTGGTCCTATGAGCAAGAGTTGTTTTCTGGTAAGAAGAGTCACTATTGTGCTCCCATTGTCATACACAGGGCAAATAGCACTGGCGTCTGTTCCCAGCATGTACAGTGTATTGGACAGAAGAGGATCTACTGTTCTTGTCAGTTTTCGAAGCAGAATTGAACTAGATATGTCCGTGTGTGTAGGAAGCACAGTTCTTTTGTTCTGAGCAAGCTCACTGTTGTGGCCCTATAGAAAACACAGTAGAGTAGAAGAGTGCTCTTCTCTCAAAATCAGAGTGTGTTTCTTGTAAGTCGAGCTAGCGTTTGTTTCCCAGTCCCTAATGGAGTTGAAGCACATGCAATTTCTGGTCCTACGAGCAAGAGTTGTTTTCTGGTAAGGAAAGTCACTATTGGGCTCCCATTCATATACACCGTGCAAATAGCACTCGCGTCAGTTCCCAGCAAGTACAGTGTATTGAACTGAATAGGAGCTACTGTTCTTGTCAGTTTCCTAAGCAGAGATGAACTAGATATGGCCCGTGTGTGTAGGAAGCACAGTTCTTTTGTTCTGAGCAAGCTCACTGTTCTGGCCCTATAGGAAACACATTAGACTAGAATACTGCTCTTTTCTCAAAAGCAGAGTGTGTTTCTTGTAAGGTGAGCTAGCATTTGTTTCCCAGTCCATAATGGAGTTGAATCCCATGCAGTTTCTGGTCCTACGAGCAAGAGTTGTTTTCTGGTAAGAAGAGTCACTATTGCCCTCCCATTGTCATACACAGGGCAAATAGCACTGGCGTCTCTTCCCAGCATGTACAGTGTATTGGACTGAAGAGGAGCTACTGTTCTTGTCAGTTTCCTAAGCAGAGTTGAAGTAGATATGGCCCGTTTGTGTAGGAAGCACAGTTATTTTGTTCTGAGCAAGCTCACTGTTCGGACCCCATAGGAAACACAGTAGAATAGAAGAGTGCTCTTTTCTCAAAAGCAGAGTGTGTTTCTTGTAAGGCGAGCTAGCGTTTGTTTCCCAGTCTTAAATGGAGTTGAATTACATGCAGTTTCTTGTCTTATGAGCAAGAGTTGTTTTCTGGTAAGTAGAGTCACTATTGCGCTCCTATTGCCATACACAGTGCAAACAAAACTTGATACTGTTCTTTGCAAGTACAGTGTATTGGACAGAAGAGGAGCTACTGTTCTTGTCAGTTGCCTAAGGAGAGATGAACTAGATATGGCCTGTGTGTGTAGGAAGCACAGTTCTTTTGTTCTGAGCAAGCTCACTGTTCAGACACCATAGGAAACACAGTAGAATAGAAGAGTGCTCTTTTCTCAAAAGCAGAGTGTGTTTCTTGTAAGGCGATCTAGCGTTTGTTTGCCAGTCCAAAATGGAGTTGAATCACATGCAGTTTATGGTCCTACGAGCAAGGGATGTTTTCTGGTAAGGAAAGTCACTATTGTGCTCCCTTTGCCATAAACAGTGCAAATAGCACTCACGTCTGTTCCCAGAAAGTACAGTGTATTGGACTGAAGAGGAGCTACTGTTCTTGTCAGTTTCCTAAGCAGAGTTGAACTGCATATGGCCTGTGTGTGTAGGAAGCACAGTTCTTTTGTTCTGAGCCAGCTTATTGTTCTGGCCCTATAGGAAACACAGAAGAGTAGAAGAGTGCTCTTTTCTCAGAAGCAGAGTTTGTTTCTTGTAAGGCAAGCTAGCGTTTGTTTCCCAGTCCTAAATGGAGTTGAATTACATGCAGTTTCTGGTCCTATGAGCAAGAGTTGTTTTCTGGTAAGAAGAGTCACTATTGCAATCCTATTGCCATACACAGTGCAAACAAGACTCGCTACTGTTCTTTGCAAGTACAGAGTATTGGACAGAAGAAGAGCTACTGTTCTTGTCAGTTTCCTAAGCAGAGTTGAACTAGATATGGCCCATGTGTGCAGGAAGCACAGTTCTTTTGTTCTGAGCAAGCTCACTGTTCAGACCCTATAGGAAACACAGTAGAGTAGAAGAGTGCTCTTTTCTCAAAAGCAGAGTGTGTTTCTTGTAAGGTGAGCAAGCGTTTGTTTCCCAGTCCTAAACGGAGTTGAATCACATGCAGTTTTTGGTCCTACGAGCAAGGGATGTTTTCTGGTAAGGAAAGTCACTATTGGGCTCCCTTTGCCATACACAGTTATAATAGCACTCGCGTCTTTTCCCAGCAAGTACAGTGTATTGTACTGAAGAGGAGCTACTGTTCTTCTCAGTTTCCTAAGCAGAGTTGAATAAGATATGGCCCGTGTGTGTAGGAAGCACAGTTCTTTTGTTCTGAGCAAGCTCAATGTTCGGACCCCATAGGAAACACAGTAGAGTAGAAGAGTGCTCTTTTCTCAAAAGCAGAGTGTGTTTCTTGTAAGGCGAGCTAGCGTTTCTTTCCCAGTCCTAAAAGTAGTTGAATCCCATGCAGTTTTTCGTCCTATGAGCAAGAGTTGTTTTCTGGTAAGAAGAGTCACTATTGCGCTCCCATTGCCATACACACTGCAAATAGTACTCGCGTCTGTTCCCAGCAAGTAATGTGTATTGGACTGAAGAGGAGCTACTGTTCTTGTCAGATTCCTAAGCAGAGTTTAACTAGATATGGCCCGTGTGTGTAGGAAGCACAGTTTTTTGTTATGAGCAAGCTCACTTTTCGGACCCCATAGGAAACACATTAGAGTAGAAGAGTGCTCTTTTCTAAAAAGCAGAGTGTGTTTCTTGTAAGGAGAGCTTGCGTTTGTTTCCCAGTCCTAAATGGAGTTGAATCACATGCAGTTTCTGGTCCTACGAGCAAGAGCTGTTTTCTGGTAAGAAGTGTCACTTTTGTGCTCCCATTGTCATACACAGTGCAAATAGCACTGGCGTCTGTTCCCAGCATGTGCAGTGTATTGGACTGAAGGGGATCTACTGTTCTTGTCAGTTTCCTAAGCAGAGTTGAACTAGATATGGCCATGTGTGTAGGAAGCACAGTTCTTTTGTTCTGAGCAAGCTCACTGTTCTGGCCGTATAGGAAACACAGTAGAGTAGAAGAGTGCTCTTTTCTCAAAAGCAGAGTGTGTTTCTTGTAAGGCAAGCTAGCGTTTGTTTCCCAGTCCTAGATGGAGTTGAATCACATGCAGTTTCTCTTCCTACGAGCAAGAGTTGTTTTCTGGTAAGAAGAGTCACTCTTGCGCTCCCATTGCCTTACACAGTGCAAATAGCACTGGCGTCTGTTCCCAGCATGTACAGTGTATTGCACTGAAGAGGATCTACTGTTCTTGTCAGTTTCCTCAGCAGAGTTGAACTAGATTTGGCCCATGTGTGTAGGAAGCACAGTTCTTTTGTTCTGAGCAAGCTGACTGTTCGGACACCATAGGAAACACAGTAGAGTAGAAGAGTGCTCTTTTCTCAAAAGCAGAGTGTGTTTCTTGTAAGGCGAGCTAGCGTTTGTTTGCCAGTCCTAAATGGAGTTGAATCACATGCAGTTTCTGGTCCTACGAGCAAGAGTTGTTTTCTGATAAGAAGAGTCACTATTTCGCTCCCATTGTCATACACAGGGCAAATAGCACTGGCGTCTGTTCGCAGCATGTACACTGTATTGGACTGAAGAGGATCTACTGTTCTTGTCAGTTTTCTAAGCAGAGTTGAATTAGGTATGGCCGTGTGTGTAGGAAGCACAGTTCTTTTGTTCTTCGCAAGCTCACTGTTCTGGCCATATAGGAAAAACAGTAGAGTAGAAGAGTGCTCTTTTCTCAAAAGCAGAGTGTGTTTTTGTAAGGTGAGCTAGCGTTTGTTTTCCAGTCCTAAATGGAGTTGAATCACATCCAGTTGTTGGTCCCACGAGCCACAGTGGTTTTCTGGTAAGGAAAGTCACTATTGTGCTTCCATTGCCATGCACAGTGCAAAGAGCACTCGCGTCTGATCCCAGCAAGTACAGTGTATTGTACTGAAGAGGAGCTATTGTTCTTGTCAGTTTCCTAAGCAGAGTTGAACTAGATATGGCCCGTGTGTGTAGGAAGCACAGTTCTTTTGTTCTGAGCAAGCTCAATGTTCGGACCCCACAGGAAACACAGTAGAGTAGAAGAGTGCTCTTTTCTCAAAAGCAGAGTTTGTTTCTTGTAAGGCGAGCTTGCGTTTGTTTCCCAGTCCTAAATGGAGTTGAATCCCATGCAGTTTTTCGTCCTATGAGCAAGAGTTGATTTCTGGTAAGAAGAGTCACTATTGTGCTACCATTGCCATACACACTGCAAATAGCACTCGCGTCTGTTCCCAGCAAGTAATGTGTATGGGACTGAAGAGGAGCTACTGTTCTTGTCAGATTCCTAAGGAGATTTGAACTAGATATGGCCCATGTGTGTAGGAAGCACAATTCTTTTGTTTTGAGCAAGCTCACTGTTCTGGCCCTATAGGAAACACAGTAGAGTAGAAGAGTGCTCTTTTCTCAAAAGCAGAGTGTGTTTCTTGTAAGGCGAGCTAGCATTTGTTTCCAGGTCCTAAATGTAGTTGAATCCCATGCAGTATTTCGTCCTATGAGCAAGAGTTGTTTTCTGGTAAGAAGAGTCACTATATTGTTCCCATTGCCATACACAGTGCAAATAGCACTCGCGTCTGTTCCCAGCAAGTACAGTGTATTGGAATGAAGAGGAGCTACTGTTCTTGTCAGTTTCCTAAGGAGAGTTGAACTAGATATGGCCCGTGTGTGTAGGAAGCACAGTTATTTTGTTCTGAGCATGCTCACTGTTCGGACCCCATAGGAAACACATTAGAGTAGAAGAGTGCTCCTTTCTAAAAAGCAGAGTTTGTTTCTTGTAAGGCGAGCTTGCGTTTGTTTCCCAGTCATACATGGACTTGAATCACATGCAGTTTCTGGTCCTACAAGCAAGAGTTGTTTTCTGGTAAAAAGAGTCACTATTGTGCTCCCATTGTCATACAAAGGGCAGATAGCACTGTCGTCTGTTCCCAGCATGTACAGTGTATTGGACTGAAGAGGATCTACTGTTCTTGTCAGTTTCCTAAGCAGAATTGAACTAGCTATGGCCGTGTGTGTAGGAAGCACAGTTCTTTTGTTCTGAGCAAGCTCACTGTTCTGGCCCTATAGGAAACACATTAGACTAGAATACTGCTCTTTTCTCAAAAGCAGAGTGTGTTTCTTGTAAGGCGAGGTAGCGTTTGTTTCCCAGTCCTAAATGGAGTTGAATCCCATGCAGTTTCTGGTCCTACGAGCAAGAGTTGTTTTCTGGTATCAAGAGTCACTATTGTGCTCCCATTGTCATACACAGGACAAATAGCACTGGCGTCTGCTCCCAGCATGTACAGTGTATTGGACGGAAGAGGATCTACTGTTCTTGTCAGTTTCCTAAGCAGAATTGAACTAGCTATGGCCGTGTGTGTAGGAAGCACAGTTCTTTTCTTCTGAGCAAGCTCACTGTTCGGACCCCAGAGGAAATACAGTAGAGTAGAAGAGTGCCCTTTTCTCAAAAGCAGAGTGTGTTTCTTGTAAGGCGAGCTAGCATTTGTTTCTCAGTCCTAAATGGAGTTGAATCACATGCAGTTTCTGGTCCTACGAGCAAGAGTTGTTTTCTGGTAAAAAGAGTCACTACTGAGCTCCCATTGTCATACACAGGGCATATAGCACTGGCATCTGTTCCCAGCATGTACAGTGTATTGGACTTAAGAGGATCTACTGTTCTTGTCAGTTTCCTAAGCAGAATTGATCTAGATATGGCCCGTGTGTGTAGGAAGCACAATTCTTTTGTTTTGAGCAAGCTCACTGTTCTGGCCCTACAGGAAACACAGTAGAGTAGAAGAGTGCTCTTTTCTCAAAAGCAGAGTGTGTTTCTTGTAAGGCGAGCTAGCATTTGTTTCCAGGTCCTAAATGTAGTTGAATCCCATGCAGTATTTCGTCCTATGAGCAAGAGTTGTTTTCTGGTAAGAAGAGTCACTATTTTGTTCCCATTGCCATACACAGTGCAAATAGCACACGCGTCTGTTCCCAGCAAGTACAGTGTATTGGAATGAAGAGGAGCTACTGTTCTTGTCAGTTTCCTAAGGAGAGTTGAACTAGATATGGCCCGTGTGTGTAGGAAGCACAGTTATTTTGTTCTGAGCATGCTCACTGTTCGGACCCCATAGGAAACACATTAGAGTAGAAGAGTGCTCTTTTCTAAAAAGCAGAGTTTGTTTCTTGTAAGGCGAGCTAGCGTTTGTTTCCCAGTCATACATGGAGTTGAATCACATGCAGTTTCTGGTCCTATGAGCAAGAGTTGTTTTCTGGTAAGAAGAGTCACTATTGTGCTCCCATTGTCATACAAAGGGCAAATAGCACTGTCGTCTGGTCCCAGCATGTACAGTGTATTGGACTGAAGAGGATCTACTGTTCTTGTCAGTTTCCTAAGCAGAATTGAACTAGCTATGGCCGTGTGTGTAGGAAGCACAGTTCTTTTGTTCTGAGCAAGCTCACTGTTCTGGCCCTATAGAAAACACATTAGACTAGAATACTGCTCTTCTCTCAAAAGCAGAGTGTGTTTCTTGTAAGGCGAGCTAGCGTTTGTTTCCCAGTCCTAAATGAAGTTGAATCCCATGCAGTTTCTGGTCCTACGAGCAAGAGTTGTTTTCTGGTATCAAGAGTCACTATTGTGCTCCCATTGTCATACACAGGGCAAATAGCACTGGCGTCTGCTCCCAGCATGTACAGTGTATTGGACGGAAGAGGATCTATTGTTCTTGTCAGTTTCCTAAGCAGAATTGAACTAGCTATGGCCATGTGTGTAGGAAGCACAGTTCTTTTCTTCTGAGCAAGCTCACTGTTCGGACCCCAGAGGAAATACAGTTGAGTAGAAGAGTGCCCTTTTCTCAAAAGCAGAGTGTGTTTCTTGTAAGGCGAGCTAGCATTTGTTTCTCAGTCCTAAATGGAGTTGAATCACATGCAGTTTCTGGTCCTACGAGCAAGAGTTGTTTTCTGGTAAAAAGAGTCACTACTGAGCTCCCATTGTCATACACAGGGCATATAGCACTGGCATCTGTTCCCAGCATGTACAGTGTATTGGACTTAAGAGGATCTACTGTTCTTGTCAGTTTCCTAAGCAGAATTGATCTAGATATGGCCCGTGTGTGTAGGAAGCACAATTCTTTTGTTTTGAGCAAGCTCACTGTTCTGGCCCTATAGGAAACACAGTAGAGTAGAAGAGTGCTCTTTTCTCAAAAGCAGAGTGTGTTTCTTGTAAGGCGAGCTAGCTTTTGTTTCCAGGTCCTAAATGTAGTTGAATCCCATGCAGTATTTCGTCCTATGAGCAAGAGTTGTTTTCTGGTAAGAAGAGTCACTATTTTGTTCCCATTGCCATACACAGTGCAAATAGCACTCGCGTCTGTTCCCAGCAAGTACAGTGTATTGGAATGAAGAGGAGCTACTGTTCTTGTCAGATTCCTAAGGAGAGTTGAACTAGATATGACCCGTGTGTGTAGGAAGCACAGTTCTTTTGTTCTTCGCAAGCTCACTGTTCGGACCCCATAGGAAACACAGTAGAATAGAAGAGTGCTCTTTTCTCAAAAGCAGAGTATGTTTCTTATAAGGCGAGCTAGCGTTTGTTTCCCAGTCCACAATGGAGTTGAATCACATGCAGTTTCTGGTCCTACGAGTAAGAGTTGTTTTCTGGTAAGAAGAGTCACTATTGTGCTAACATTGCCATACACAGTGCAAATAGCACTGGCGTCTGTTCCCAGCAAGTACAGTGTATTGGACAGAAGAGGAGCTACTGTTCTTGTCAGTTTCCTAAGCAGAGTTGAACTAGATATGGCCGTGCGTGTGAAGCACAGTTCTTTTGTTCTGAGCAAGCTCAATTTTCGGACCCCATAGTAAACACAGTAGAGTAGAAGAGTGCTCTTTTCTCAAAAGCAGAGTGTGTTTCTTGTAAGGCGAGCTAGCGTTTGTTTGCCAGTCCTAAATGGAGTTGAATCACATGCAGTTTCTGGTCCTACGAGCAAGAGCTGTTTTCTGGTAAGAAGTGTCACTTTTGTGCTCCCATTGTCATACACAGTGCAAATAGCACTGGCGTCTGTTCCCAGCATGTACAGTGTATTGGACTGAAGGGGATCTACTATTCTTGTCAGTTTCCTAAGCAGAGTTGAACTAGATATGGCCATGTGTGTAGGAAGCACAGTTCTTTTGTTCTGAGCAAGCTCACTGTTCTGGCCGTATAGGAAACACAGTAGAGTAGAAGAGTGCTCTTTTCTCAAAAGCAGAGTGTGTTTCTTGTAAGGCAAGCTAGCGTTTGTTTCCCAGTCCTAGATGGAGTTGAATCACATGCAGTTTCTCTTCCTACGAGTAAGAGTTGTTTTCTGGTAAGAAGAGTCACTCTTGCGCTCCCATTGCCATACACAGTGCAAATAGCACTGGCGTCTGTTCCCAGCATGTACAGTGTATTGCACTGAAGAGGATCTACTGTTCTTGTCAGTTTCCTCAGCAGAGTTGAACTAGATTTGGCCCATGTGTGTAGGATGCACAGTTCTTTTGTTCTGAGCAAGCTGACTGTTCGGACACCATAGGAAACACAGTAGAGTAGAAGAGTGCTCTTTTCTCAAAGCAGAGTGTGTTTCTTGTAAGGCGAGCTAGCGTTTGTTTGCCAGTCCTAAATGGAGTTGAATCACATGCAGTTTCTGGTCCTACGAGCAAGAGTTGTTTTCTGGTAAGAAGAGTCACTATTGCGCTCCCATTGTCATACACAGGGCAAATAGCACTGGCGTCTGTTCGCAGCATGTACACTGTATTGGACTGAAGAGGATCTACTGTTCTTGTCAGTTTTCTAAGCAGAGTTGAATTAGGTATGGCCGTGTGTGTAGGGAGCACAGTCCTTTTGTTCTTCGCAAGCTCACTGTTCTGGCCATATAGGAAACACATTAGAGTACAAGAGTGCTCTTTCATCAAAGCAGAGTGTGTTTCTTGTAAGGCGAGCTAGCGTTTGTTTCCCAGTCCTAACTGGAGTTGAACCACATGAAGTTTCTGGTCCTACGAGCAAGAGTTGTTTTCTGATAAGAAGAGTCACTATTGTGCTTTCATTGTCATACACAGGGCAAATAGCACTGGCATCTGTTCCCAGCATGTACAGTGTATTGGGACTGAAGAGGATCTACTGTTCTTGTCAGTTTCCTAAGAAGAAATTAACTAGATATGTCTGTGTGTGTAGGAAGCACAGTTCTTTTGTTCTGAGCAAACTCACTGTTCGGGGACTATAGGAAACACAGTAGAGTAGAAGAGTGCTCTTTTCTCAAAAGCAGAGTGTGTTTCTTGTAAGGCGAGCTAGTGTTTGTTTCCCAGTCATAAATGGAGTTGAATCCCATGCAGTTTCTGGTCCTAGGAGCAAGAGTTGTTTCCTGGTAAGAAGAGTCACTATTGTGCTCCCATTGCCATACACAGTGCAAATAGCACACGTGTCTGTTCCCAGCAAGTACAGTGTATTGGACTGAAGAGAAGCTAATGTTCTTGTCAGTTTCCTAAGCAGCGTTGATCTAGATATTGCCCGAGTGTGTAGAAAGCACATTTCTTTTGTTCTGAGCAAGCTCACTGTTCGGACACCATAGGAAACACAGTAGAGTAGAAGAGTGCTCTTTTCGCAAAAGCAGAGTGTGATTCTTGTAAGGCGAGCTAGCGTTTGTTTCCCAGTCCTAAATGGAGTTGAGTCACATGCAGTATTTGGTCCTACGAGAAAGAGTTGTTTTCTGGTAAGAAGAGTCACTAGTGTGCTCCCTTTACAATACACAGTGCAAATAGCCCTTGCGTCTGTTCCCAGCATGTACAGTGTATTGGACTGAAAAGGATCTACTGTTCTTTTCAGTTTCCTAAGCAGAGTTGAACTAGATATAGCCCGTGTGTGTAGGAAGCACTGTTCATTTGTTCTGAGCAAGCTCACTGTTCTTGCCATATAGGAAACACATTAGAGTAGTAGAGTGCTTTTTTCTCAAAAGCAGAGTGTGTTTCTTGTAAGGCCAGCTAGCATTTGTTTCCCAGTCCTAAATGTAGTGGAATCACATGCAGTTTCTGGTCCTATGAGCAAGAGTTGTTTTCTGGTAAGAAGAGTCACTATTGTGCTCCCATTGTCATACACAGGGCAAATAGCACTGGCGTCTGTTCCCAGCATGTACAGTGTATTGGACAGAAGAGGATCTACTGTTCTTGTCAGTTTTCGAAGCAGAATTGAACTAGATATGTCCGTGTGTGTAGGAAGCACAGTTCTTTTGTTCTGAGCAAGCTCACTGTTGTGGCCCTATAGGAAACACAGTAGAGTAGAAGAGTGCTCTTCTCTCAAAATCAGAGTGTGTTTCTTGTAAGTCGAGCTAGCGTTTGTTTCCCAGTCCCTAATGGAGTTGAATCACATGCAATTTCTGGTCCTACGAGCAAGAGTTGTTTTCTGGTAAGGAAAGTCACTATTGGGCTCCCATTCATATACACCGTGCAAATAGCACTCGCGTCAGTTCCCAGCAAGTACAGTGTATTGAACTGAATAGGAGCTACTGTTCTTGTCAGTTTCCTAAGCAGAGATGAACTAGATATGGCCCGTGTGTGTAGGAAGCACAGTTCTTTTGTTCTGAGCAAGCTCACTGTTCTGGCCCTATAGGAAACACATTAGACTAGAATACTGCTCTTTTCTCAAAAGCAGAGTGTGTTTCTTGTAAGGCGAGCTAGCATTTGTTTCCCAGTCCATAATGGAGTTGAATCCCATGCAGTTTCTGGTCCTACGAGCAAGAGTTGTTTTCTGGTAAGAAGAGTCACTATTGCCCTCCCATTGTCATACACAGGGCAAATAGCACTGGCGTCTCTTCCCAGCATGTACAGTGTATTGGACTGAAGAGGAGCTACTGTTCTTGTCAGTTTCCTAAGCAGAGTTGAAGTAGATATGGCCCGTTTGTGTAGGAAGCACAGTTATTTTGTTCTGAGCAAGCTCACTGTTCGGACCCCATAGGAAACACAGTAGAATAGAAGAGTGCTCTTTTCTCAAAAGCAGAGTGTGTTTCTTGTAAGGCGAGCTAGCGTTTGTTTCCCAGTCTTAAATGGAGTTGAATTACATGCAGTTTCTTGTCTTATGAGCAAGAGTTGTTTTCTGGTAAGTAGAGTCACTATTGCGCTCCTATTGCCATACACAGTGCAAACAAAACTTGATACTGTTCTTTGCAAGTACAGTGTATTGGACAGAAGAGGAGCTACTGTTCTTGTCAGTTGCCTAAGGAGAGATGAACTAGATATGGCCTGTGTGTGTAGGAAGCACAGTTCTTTTGTTCTGAGCAAGCTCACTGTTCAGACACCATAGGAAACACAGTAGAATAGAAGAGTGCTCTTTTCTCAAAAGCAGAGTGTGTTTCTTGTAAGGCGATCTAGCGTTTGTTTGCCAGTCCAAAATGGAGTTGAATCACATGCAGTTTATGGTCCTACGAGCAAGGGATGTTTTCTGGTAAGGAAAGTCACTATTGTGCTCCCTTTGCCATAAACAGTGCAAATAGCACTCACGTCTGTTCCCAGAAAGTACAGTGTATTGGACTGAAGAGGAGCTACTGTTCTTGTCAGTTTCCTAAGCAGAGTTGAACTGCATATGGCCTGTGTGTGTAGGAAGCACAGTTCTTTTGTTCTGAGCCAGCTTATTGTTCTGGCCCTATAGGAAACACAGAAGAGTAGAAGAGTGCTCTTTTCTCAGAAGCAGAGTTTGTTTCTTGTAAGGCAAGCTAGCGTTTGTTTCCCAGTCCTAAATGGAGTTGAATTACATGCAGTTTCTGGTCCTATGAGCAAGAGTTGTTTTCTGGTAAGAAGAGTCACTATTGCAATCCTATTGCCATACACAGTGCAAACAAGACTCGCTACTGTTCTTTGCAAGTACAGAGTATTGGACAGAAGAAGAGCTACTGTTCTTGTCAGTTTCCTAAGCAGAGTTGAACTAGATATGGCCCATGTGTGCAGGAAGCACAGTTCTTTTGTTCTGAGCAAGCTCACTGTTCAGACCCTATAGGAAACACAGTAGAGTAGAAGAGTGCTCTTTTCTCAAAAGCAGAGTGTGTTTCTTGTAAGGTGAGCAAGCGTTTGTTTCCCAGTCCTAAACGGAGTTGAATCACATGCAGTTTTTGGTCCTACGAGCAAGGGATGTTTTCTGGTAAGGAAAGTCACTATTGCGCTCCCTTTGCCATACACAGTTATAATAGCACTCGCGTCTTTTCCCAGCAAGTACAGTGTATTGTACTGAAGAGGAGCTACTGTTCTTCTCAGTTTCCTAAGCAGAGTTGAATAAGATATGGCCCGTGTGTGTAGGAAGCACAGTTCTTTTGTTCTGAGCAAGCTCAATGTTCGGACCCCATAGGAAACACAGTAGAGTAGAAGAGTGCTCTTTTCTCAAAAGCAGAGTGTGTTTCTTGTAAGGCGAGCTAGCGTTTCTTTCCCAGTCCTAAAAGTAGTTGAATCCCATGCAGTTTTTCGTCCTATGAGCAAGAGTTGTTTTCTGGTAAGAAGAGTCACTATTGCGCTCCCATTGCCATACACACTGCAAATAGCACTCGCGTCTGTTCCCAGCAAGTAATGTGTATTGGACTGAAGAGGAGCTACTGTTCTTGTCAGATTCCTAAGCAGAGTTTAACTAGATATGGCCCGTGTGTGTAGGAAGCACAGTTTTTTGTTATGAGCAAGCTCACTTTTCGGACCCCATAGGAAACACATTAGAGTAGAAGAGTGCTCTTTTCTAAAAAGCAGAGTGTGTTTCTTGTAAGGAGAGCTTGCGTTTGTTTCCCAGTCCTAAATGGAGTTGAATCACATGCAGTTTCTGGTCCTACGAGCAAGAGCTGTTTTCTGGTAAGAAGTGTCACTTTTGTGCTCCCATTGTCATACACAGTGCAAATAGCACTGGCGTCTGTTCCCAGCATGTGCAGTGTATTGGACTGAAGGGGATCTACTGTTCTTGTCAGTTTCCTAAGCAGAGTTGAACTAGATATGGCCATGTGTGTAGGAAGCACAGTTCTTTTGTTCTGAGCAAGCTCACTGTTCTGGCCGTATAGGAAACACAGTAGAGTAGAAGAGTGCTCTTTTCTCAAAAGCAGAGTGTGTTTCTTGTAAGGCAAGCTAGCGTTTGTTTCCCAGTCCTAGATGGAGTTGAATCACATGCAGTTTCTCTTCCTACGAGCAAGAGTTGTTTTCTGGTAAGAAGAGTCACTCTTGCGCTCCCATTGCCTTACACAGTGCAAATAGCACTGGCGTCTGTTCCCAGCATGTACAGTGTATTGCACTGAAGAGGATCTACTGTTCTTGTCAGTTTCCTCAGCAGAGTTGAACTAGATTTGGCCCATGTGTGTAGGAAGCACAGTTCTTTTGTTCTGAGCAAGCTGACTGTTCGGACACCATAGGAAACACAGTAGAGTAGAAGAGTGCTCTTTTCTCAAAAGCAGAGTGTGTTTCTTGTAAGGCGAGCTAGCGTTTGTTTGCCAGTCCTAAATGGAGTTGAATCACATGCAGTTTCTGGTCCTATGAGCAAGAGTTGTTTTCTGATAAGAAGAGTCACTATTTCGCTCCCATTGTCATACACAGGGCAAATAGCACTGGCGTCTGTTCGCAGCATGTACACTGTATTGGACTGAAGAGGATCTACTGTTCTTGTCAGTTTTCTAAGCAGAGTTGAATTAGGTATGGCCGTGTGTGTAGGAAGCACAGTTCTTTTGTTCTTCGCAAGCTCACTGTTCTGGCCATATAGGAAAAACAGTAGAGTAGAAGAGTGCTCTTTTCTCAAAAGCAGAGTGTGTTTTTGTAAGGTGAGCTAGCGTTTGTTTTCCAGTCCTAAATGGAGTTGAATCACATCCAGTTGTTGGTCCCACGAGCCACAGTGGTTTTCTGGTAAGGAAAGTCACTATTGTGCTTCCATTGCCATGCACAGTGCAAAGAGCACTCGCGTCTGATCCCAGCAAGTACAGTGTATTGTACTGAAGAGGAGCTATTGTTCTTGTCAGTTTCCTAAGCAGAGTTGAACTAGATATGGCCCGTGTGTGTAGGAAGCACAGTTCTTTTGTTCTGAGCAAGCTCAATGTTCGGACCCCACAGGAAACACAGTAGAGTAGAAGAGTGCTCTTTTCTCAAAAGCAGAGTTTGTTTCTTGTAAGGCGAGCTTGCGTTTGTTTCCCAGTCCTAAATGGAGTTGAATCCCATGCAGTTTTTCGTCCTATGAGCAAGAGTTGATTTCTGGTAAGAAGAGTCACTATTGTGCTACCATTGCCATACACACTGCAAATAGCACTCGCGTCTGTTCCCAGCAAGTAATGTGTATGGGACTGAAGAGGAGCTACTGTTCTTGTCAGATTCCTAAGGAGATTTGAACTAGATATGGCCCATGTGTGTAGGAAGCACAATTCTTTTGTTTTGAGCAAGCTCACTGTTCTGGCCCTATAGGAAACACAGTAGAGTAGAAGAGTGCTCTTTTCTCAAAAGCAGAGTGTGTTTCTTGTAAGGCGAGCTAGCATTTGTTTCCAGGTCCTAAATGTAGTTGAATCCCATGCAGTATTTCGTCCTATAAGCAAGAGTTGTTTTCTGGTAAGAAGAGTCACTATATTGTTCCCATTGCCATACACAGTGCAAATAGCACTCGCGTCTGTTCCCAGCAAGTACAGTGTATTGGAATGAAGAGGAGCTACTGTTCTTGTCAGTTTCCTAAGGAGAGTTGAACTAGATATGGCCCGTGTGTGTAGGAAGCACAGTTATTTTGTTCTGAGCATGCTCACTGTTCGGACCCCATAGGAAACACATTAGAGTAGAAGAGTGCTCTTTTCTAAAAAGCAGAGTTTGTTTCTTGTAAGGCGAGCTTGCGTTTGTTTCCCAGTCATACGTGGACTTGAATCACATGCAGTTTCTGGTCCTACAAGCAAGAGTTGTTTTCTGGTAAAAAGAGTCACTATTGTGCTCCCATTGTCATACAAAGGGCAGATAGCACTGTCGTCTGTTCCCAGCATGTACAGTGTATTGGACTGAAGAGGATCTACTGTTCTTGTCAGTTTCCTAAGCAGAATTGAACTAGCTATGGCCGTGTGTGTAGGAAGCACAGTTCTTTTGTTCTGAGCAAGCTCACTGTTCTGGCCCTATAGGAAACACATTAGACTAGAATACTGCTCTTTTCTCAAAAGCAGAGTGTGTTTCTTGTAAGGCGAGGTAGCGTTTGTTTCCCAGTCCTAAATGGAGTTGAATCCCATGCAGTTTCTGGTCCTACGAGCAAGAGTTGTTTTCTGGTATCAAGAGTCACTATTGTGCTCCCATTGTCATACACAGGACAAATAGCACTGGCGTCTGCTCCCAGCATGTACAGTGTATTGGACGGAAGAGGATCTACTGTTCTTGTCAGTTTCCTAAGCAGAATTGAACTAGCTATGGCCGTGTGTGTAGGAAGCACAGTTCTTTTCTTCTGAGCAAGCTCACTGTTCGGACCCCAGAGGAAATACAGTAGAGTAGAAGAGTGCCCTTTTCTCAAAAGCAGAGTGTGTTTCTTGTAAGGCGAGCTAGCATTTGTTTCTCAGTCCTAAATGGAGTTGAATCACATGCAGTTTCTGGTCCTACGAGCAAGAGTTGTTTTCTGGTAAAAAGAGTCACTACTGAGCTCCCATTGTCATACACAGGGCATATAGCACTGGCATCTGTTCCCAGCATGTACAGTGTATTGGACTTAAGAGGATCTACTGTTCTTGTCAGTTTCCTAAGCAGAATTGATCTAGATATGGCCCGTGTGTGTAGGAAGCACAATTCTTTTGTTTTGAGCAAGCTCACTGTTCTGGCCCTACAGGAAACACAGTAGAGTAGAAGAGTGCTCTTTTCTCAAAAGCAGAGTGTGTTTCTTGTAAGGCGAGCTAGCATTTGTTTCCAGGTCCTAAATGTAGTTGAATCCCATGCAGTATTTCGTCCTATGAGCAAGAGTTGTTTTCTGGTAAGAAGAGTCACTATTTTGTTCCCATTGCCATACACAGTGCAAATAGCACACGCGTCTGTTCCCAGCAAGTACAGTGTATTGGAATGAAGAGGAGCTACTGTTCTTGTCAGTTTCCTAAGGAGAGTTGAACTAGATATGGCCCGTGTGTGTAGGAAGCACAGTTATTTTGTTCTGAGCATGCTCACTGTTCGGACCCCATAGGAAACACATTAGAGTAGAAGAGTGCTCTTTTCTAAAAAGCAGAGTTTGTTTCTTGTAAGGCGAGCTAGCGTTTGTTTCCCAGTCATACATGGAGTTGAATCACATGCAGTTTCTGGTCCTATGAGCAAGAGTTGTTTTCTGGTAAGAAGAGTCACTATTGTGCTCCCATTGTCATACAAAGGGCAAATAGCACTGTCGTCTGGTCCCAGCATGTACAGTGTATTGGACTGAAGAGGATCTACTGTTCTTGTCAGTTTCCTAAGCAGAATTGAACTAGCTATGGCCGTGTGTGTAGGAAGCACAGTTCTTTTGTTCTGAGCAAGCTCACTGTTCTGGCCCTATAGAAAACACATTAGACTAGAATACTGCTCTTCTCTCAAAAGCAGAGTGTGTTTCTTGTAAGGCGAGCTAGCGTTTGTTTCCCAGTCCTAAATGAAGTTGAATCCCATGCAGTTTCTGGTCCTACGAGCAAGAGTTGTTTTCTGGTATCAAGAGTCACTATTGTGCTCCCATTGTCATACACAGGGCAAATAGCACTGGCGTCTGCTCCCAGCATGTACAGTGTATTGGACGGAAGAGGATCTATTGTTCTTGTCAGTTTCCTAAGCAGAATTGAACTAGCTATGGCCGTGTGTGTAGGAAGCACAGTTCTTTTCTTCTGAGCAAGCTCACTGTTCGGACCCCAGAGGAAATACAGTTGAGTAGAAGAGTGCCCTTTTCTCAAAAGCAGAGTGTGTTTCTTGTAAGGCGAGCTAGCATTTGTTTCTCAGTCCTAAATGGAGTTGAATCACATGCAGTTTCTGGTCCTACGAGCAAGAGTTGTTTTCTGGTAAAAAGAGTCACTACTGAGCTCCCATTGTCATACACAGGGCATATAGCACTGGCATCTGTTCCCAGCATGTACAGTGTATTGGACTTAAGAGGATCTACTGTTCTTGTCAGTTTCCTAAGCAGAATTGATCTAGATATGGCCCGTGTGTGTAGGAAGCACAATTCTTTTGTTTTGAGCAAGCTCACTGTTCTGGACCTATAGGAAACACAGTAGAGTAGAAGAGTGCTCTTTTCTCAAAAGCAGAGTGTGTTTCTTGTAAGGCGAGCTAGCTTTTGTTTCCAGGTCCTAAATGTAGTTGAATCCCATGCAGTATTTCGTCCTATGAGCAAGAGTTGTTTTCTGGTAAGAAGAGTCACTATTTTGTTCCCATTGCCATACACAGTGCAAATAGCACTCGCGTCTGTTCCCAGCAAGTACAGTGTATTGGAATGAAGAGGAGCTACTGTTCTTGTCAGATTCCTAAGGAGAGTTGAACTAGATATGACCCGTGTGTGTAGGAAGCACAGTTCTTTTGTTCTTCGCAAGCTCACTGTTCGGACCCCATAGGAAACACAGTAGAATAGAAGAGTGCTCTTTTCTCAAAAGCAGAGTATGTTTCTTATAAGGCGAGCTAGCGTTTGTTTCCCAGTCCACAATGGAGTTGAATCACATGCAGTTTCTGGTCCTACGAGTAAGAGTTGTTTTCTGGTAAGAAGAGTCACTATTGTGCTAACATTGCCATACACAGTGCAAATAGCACTGGCGTCTGTTCCCAGCAAGTACAGTGTATTGGACAGAAGAGGAGCTACTGTTCTTGTCAGTTTCCTAAGCAGAGTTGAACTAGATATGGCCGTGCGTGTGAAGCACAGTTCTTTTGTTCTGAGCAAGCTCAATTTTCGGACCCCATAGTAAACACAGTAGAGTAGAAGAGTGCTCTTTTCTCAAAAGCAGAGTGTGTTTCTTTTAAGGCTAGCTAGTGTTTATTTCCCAGTCAGAAACGGAGTTGAATCCCATGCAATTTCTGGTCCTACGAGCAAGAGTTGTTTTCTGGTAAGAAGAGTCACTTTTTCACTCCCTTTGCCATACACAGCGCAAATAGCACACGTGTCTGTTCCCAGCAAGTACAGAGTATTGGACAGAAGAAGAGCTACTGTTCTTGTCAGTTTCCTACGCAGAGTTGAACTAGATATGGCCCGTGTGTGCAGGAAGCACAGTTCTTTTGTTTTGAGCAAGCTCAATGTTTTGGCCCTATAGGAAACTCAGTAGAGTAGAAGAGTGCACTTTTCTCAAAAGCAGAGTGTGTTTCTCGTAAGGCGAGCTAGCGTTTGTTTCCCAGTCCTAAATGGAATTGAATCTCATGCAGTTTATGATCCTAGGAGCAAGAGTTGTTTTATGGTAAGAAGAGTCACTATTGCACTCCTATTGACAAACACAGGGCAAATAGCACTGGCTTCTTTTCCCAGCATGTACAGTGTATTGGACTGAAGAGGATCTATTGTTCTTGTCATTGTCCTATGCAGAGTTGAACTAGATATGGCTCGTGTGTGTAGGAAGCACAGTTCTTTTGTTCTGAGCAAGCTCACTGTTTTGGCCCTATAGGAAACACAATAGAGTAGAAGAGTGCTCTTTTCTCAAAAGCAGAGTGTGTTTCTTGAAAGGCGAGCTTGCGTTTGTTTCCCAGTCCTAAATGGAGTTAAATCACATTCAGTTTCAGGTCCTAGGAGCAAGAGTTGTTTTCTGGTAAGAAGAGTCACTATTGCGCTCCCATTGTCATACACTGGGCAAATAGCACTGGAGTCTGTTCCCAGTATGTACAGTGTATTGGACTGAAGAGGATCTACTGTTCTTGTCAGTTTTTTAAGCAGAGTTGAACTAGATATGGCCTGTGTGTGTAGGAAGCACAGTTCTTTTGTTCTGAGCAAGCTCACTGTTCTGTCTCTATAGGAAACACAGTAGAGTAGAAGAGTGCTCTTTTCTCAAAAGCAGAGTGTGTTTCTTGTAAGGTGAGCTAGCGTTTGTTTCCCAGTCCTAAATGGAGTTGAATCACATGCAGTTTTTGGTCCTACGAGCAAGGGATGTTTTCTGGTAAGGAAAGTCACTATTGCGCTCCCTTTGCCATACACAGTTCAAATAGCACTCGCGTCTTTTCCCAGCAAGTACAGTGTATTGGACTGAAGAGGAGCTACTGTTCTTCTCAGTTTCCTAAGCAGAGTTGAACTAGATATGGCCTGTGTGTGTAGGAAGCACAGTTCTTTTGCTCTGAGCAAGCTCACTGTTCTGGCTCTATAGGAAACACAGTAGAGCAGAAGAGTGCTCTTTTCTCAAAAGCAGAGTGTGTTTCTTCTAAGGCGAACTAGCGTTTGTTTCCCAGTCCTAAATGGAGTTGAATCACATGCAGTTTCTTTCCTATGAGCAAGAGATGTTTTCTGGAAAGGAAAGTCACTATTGTGCTCCCTTTGCCATACACAGTGCAAATAGCACACGCGTCTGTTCCCAGCAAGTACAGTGTATTGGAATGAAGAGGAGCTACTGTTCTTGTCAGTTTCCTAAGGAGAGTTGAACTAGATATGGCCCGTGTGTGTAGGAAGCACAGTTATTTTGTTCTGAGCATGCTCACTGTTCGGACCCCATAGGAAACACATTAGAGTAGAAGAGTGCTCTTTTCTAAAAAGCAGAGTTTGTTTCTTGTAAGGCGAGCTAGCGTTTGTTTCCCAGTCATACATGGAGTTGAATCACATGCAGTTTCTGGTCCTATGAGCAAGAGTTGTTTTCTGGTAAGAAGAGTCACTATTGTGCTCCCATTGTCATACAAAGGGCAAATAGCACTGTCGTCTGGTCCCAGCATGTACAGTGTATTGGACTGAAGAGGATCTACTGTTCTTGTCAGTTTCCTAAGCAGAATTGAACTAGCTATGGCCGTGTGTGTAGGAAGCACAGTTCTTTTGTTCTGAGCAAGCTCACTGTTCTGGCCCTATAGAAAACACATTAGACTAGAATACTGCTCTTCTCTCAAAAGCAGAGTGTGTTTCTTGTAAGGCGAGCTAGCGTTTGTTTCCCAGTCCTAAATGAAGTTGAATCCCATGCAGTTTCTGGTCCTACGAGCAAGAGTTGTTTTCTGGTATCAAGAGTCACTATTGTGCTCCCATTGTCATACACAGGGCAAATAGCACTGGCGTCTGCTCCCAGCATGTACAGTGTATTGGACGGAAGAGGATCTATTGTTCTTGTCAGTTTCCTAAGCAGAATTGAACTAGCTATGGCCGTGTGTGTAGGAAGCACAGTTCTTTTCTTCTGAGCAAGCTCACTGTTCGGACCCCAGAGGAAATACAGTTGAGTAGAAGAGTGCCCTTTTCTCAAAAGCAGAGTGTGTTTCTTGTAAGGCGAGCTAGCATTTGTTTCTCAGTCCTAAATGGAGTTGAATCACATGCAGTTTCTGGTCCTACGAGCAAGAGTTGTTTTCTGGTAAAAAGAGTCACTACTGAGCTCCCATTGTCATACACAGGGCATATAGCACTGGCATCTGTTCCCAGCATGTACAGTGTATTGGACTTAAGAGGATCTACTGTTCTTGTCAGTTTCCTAAGCAGAATTGATCTAGATATGGCCCGTGTGTGTAGGAAGCACAATTCTTTTGTTTTGAGCAAGCTCACTGTTCTGGCCCTATAGGAAACACAGTAGAGTAGAAGAGTGCTCTTTTCTCAAAAGCAGAGTGTGTTTCTTGTAAGGCGAGCTAGCTTTTGTTTCCAGGTCCTAAATGTAGTTGAATCCCATGCAGTATTTCGTCCTATGAGCAAGAGTTGTTTTCTGGTAAGAAGAGTCACTATTTTGTTCCCATTGCCATACACAGTGCAAATAGCACTCGCGTCTGTTCCCAGCAAGTACAGTGTATTGGAATGAAGAGGAGCTACTGTTCTTGTCAGATTCCTAAGGAGAGTTGAACTAGATATGACCCGTGTGTGTAGGAAGCACAGTTCTTTTGTTCTTCGCAAGCTCACTGTTCGGACCCCATAGGAAACACAGTAGAATAGAAGAGTGCTCTTTTCTCAAAAGCAGAGTATGTTTCTTATAAGGCGAGCTAGCGTTTGTTTCCCAGTCCACAATGGAGTTGAATCACATGCAGTTTCTGGTCCTACGAGTAAGAGTTGTTTTCTGGTAAGAAGAGTCACTATTGTGCTAACATTGCCATACACAGTGCAAATAGCACTGGCGTCTGTTCCCAGCAAGTACAGTGTATTGGACAGAAGAGGAGCTACTGTTCTTGTCAGTTTCCTAAGCAGAGTTGAACTAGATATGGCCGTGCGTGTGAAGCACAGTTCTTTTGTTCTGAGCAAGCTCAATTTTCGGACCCCATAGTAAACACAGTAGAGTAGAAGAGTGCTCTTTTCTCAAAAGCAGAGTGTGTTTCTTTTAAGGCTAGCTAGTGTTTATTTCCCAGTCAGAAACGGAGTTGAATCCCATGCAATTTCTGGTCCTACGAGCAAGAGTTGTTTTCTGGTAAGAAGAGTCACTTTTTCACTCCCTTTGCCATACACAGCGCAAATAGCACACGTGTCTGTTCCCAGCAAGTACAGAGTATTGGACAGAAGAAGAGCTACTGTTCTTGTCAGTTTCCTACGCAGAGTTGAACTAGATATGGCCCGTGTGTGCAGGAAGCACAGTTCTTTTGTTTTGAGCAAGCTCACTGTTTTGGCCCTATAGGAAACTCAGTAGAGTAGAAGAGTGCACTTTTCTCAAAAGCAGAGTGTGTTTCTCGTAAGGCGAGCTAGCGTTTGTTTCCCAGTCCTAAATGGAATTGAATCTCATGCAGTTTATGATCCTAGGAGCAAGAGTTGTTTTATGGTAAGAAGAGTCACTATTGCACTCCTATTGACAAACACAGGGCAAATAGCACTGGCTTCTTTTCCCAGCATGTACAGTGTATTGGACTGAAGAGGATCTATTGTTCTTGTCATTGTCCTATGCAGAGTTGAACTAGATATGGCTCGTGTGTGTAGGAAGCACAGTTCTTTTGTTCTGAGCAAGCTCACTGTTTTGGCCCTATAGGAAACACAATAGAGTAGAAGAGTGCTCTTTTCTCAAAAGCAGAGTGTGTTTCTTGAAAGGCGAGCTTGCGTTTGTTTCCCAGTCCTAAATGGAGTTAAATCACATTCAGTTTCAGGTCCTAGGAGCAAGAGTTGTTTTCTGGTAAGAAGAGTCACTATTGCGCTCCCATTGTCATACACTGGGCAAATAGCACTGGAGTCTGTTCCCAGTATGTACAGTGTATTGGACTGAAGAGGATCTACTGTTCTTGTCAGTTTTTTAAGCAGAGTTGAACTAGATATGGCCTGTGTGTGTAGGAAGCACAGTTCTTTTGTTCTGAGCAAGCTCACTGTTCTGTCTCTATAGGAAACACAGTAGAGTAGAAGAGTGCTCTTTTCTCAAAAGCAGAGTGTGTTTCTTGTAAGGTGAGCTAGCGTTTGTTTCCCAGTCCTAAATGGAGTTGAATCACATGCAGTTTTTGGTCCTACGAGCAAGGGATGTTTTCTGGTAAGGAAAGTCACTATTGCGCTCCCTTTGCCATACACAGTTCAAATAGCACTCGCGTCTTTTCCCAGCAAGTACAGTGTATTGGACTGAAGAGGAGCTACTGTTCTTCTCAGTTTCCTAAGCAGAGTTGAACTAGATATGGCCTGTGTGTGTAGGAAGCACAGTTCTTTTGCTCTGAGCAAGCTCACTGTTCTGGCTCTATAGGAAACACAGTAGAGCAGAAGAGTGCTCTTTTCTCAAAAGCAGAGTGTGTTTCTTCTAAGGCGAACTAGCGTTTGTTTCCCAGTCCTAAATGGAGTTGAATCACATGCAGTTTCTTTCCTATGAGCAAGAGATGTTTTCTGGAAAGGAAAGTCACTATTGTGCTCCCTTTGCCATACACAGTTCAAATAGCACTCGCGTCTGTTCCCAGCAAGTACAGTGTATTGGACTGAAGAGGAGCTACTGTTCTTGTCAGTTCCCTAAGCAGAGTTGAACTAGGTATGGCCCGTGTGTGTAGGAAGCAAAGTTATTTTGTTCTGAGCAAGCTCACTGTTCTTGACCTATAAGAAACACAATAGAGTAGAAGAGTGCTCTTTTCTCAAAAGCAGAGTGTGTTTTTTCTAAGGCGAGCTAGCGTTTGTTTACAAGTCCTAAATGGAGTTGAATCACATGCAGTTTTTGGTCCTATGACCAAGAGTTGTTTTCTGGTAAGGAAAGTCACTATTGTGCTCCCATTTCCATACACAGTGCAAATAGCCCTCGCATCTGTTCCCAGCAAGTACAGTGTATTGGACTGAAGAGGAGCTAATGTTCTTGTCAGTTCCCTAAGCAGAGTTGAACTAGATATGGCCCGTGTGTGTAGTAAGCACAGTTCTTTGTTCTGAGCAAGCTCACTTTTCGGACCCCATAGGAAACACAGTAGAATAGAAGAGTGCTCTTTACTCAAAAGCAGAGTGTGTTTCTTGTAAGCGAGCTAGTGTTTGTTTCCAAGTCCTAAATGGAGTTGAATCACATGCAGTTTCTGGTCCTACGAGCAAGAGTTGTTTTCTGGTAAGAAGAGTCACTATTGCCCTCCCATTGTCATACACAGGGCAAATAGCACTGGCGTCTCTTCCCAGCATGTACAGTGTATTGGACTGAAGAGGAGCTACTGTTCTTGTCAGTTTCCTAAGCAGAGTTGAAGTAGATATGGCCCGTTTGTGTAGGAAGCACAGTTCTTTTGTTCTGAGCAAGCTCACTGTTCGGACCCCATAGGAAACACAGTAGAATAGAAGAGTGCTCTTTTCTCAAAAGCAGAGTGTGTTTCTTGTAAGGCGAGCTAGCGTTTGTTTCCCAGTCTTAAATGGAGTTGAATTACATGCAGTTTCTTGTCTTATGAGCACGAGTTGTTTTCTGGTAAGTAGAGTCACTATTGCGTTCCTATTGCCATACACAGTGCAAACAAAACTTGATACTGTTCTTTGCAAGTACAGTGTATTGGACAGAAGAGGAGCTACTGTTCTTGTCAGTTGCCTAAGGAGAGATGAACTAGATATGGCCTGTGTGTGTAGGAAGCACAGTTCTTTTGTTCTGAGCAAGCTCACTGTTCAGACACCATAGGAAACACAGTAGAATAGAAGAGTGCTCTTTTCTCAAAAGCAGAGTGTGTTTCTTGTAAGGCGATCTAGCGTTTGTTTGCCAGTCCAAAATGGAGTTGAATCACATGCAGTTTATGGTCCTACGAGCAAGGGATGTTTTCTGGTAAGGAAAGTCACTATTGTGCTCCCTTTGCCATAAACAGTGCAAATAGCACTCACGTCTGTTCCCAGAAAGTACAGTGTATTGGACTGAAGAGGAGCTACTGTTCTTGTCAGTTTCCTAAGCAGAGTTGTACTGCATATGGCCTGTGTGTGTAGGAAGCACAGTTCTTTTGTTCTGAGCCAGCTTATTGTTCTGGCCCTATAGGAAACACAGAAGAGTAGAAGAGTGCTCTTTTCTCAGAAGCAGAGTTTGTTTCTTGTAAGGCAAGCTAGCGTTTGTTTCCCAGTCCTAAATGGAATTGAATCACATGCAGTTTCTGGTCCTACGAGCAAGAGTTGTTTTCTGGTAAGAAGAGTCACTATTGTGCTCCCTTTGCCATACACAGGGCAAATAGCACTCACGTCTGTTCCCAGCAAGTACAGTGTATTGGACTGAAGAGGATCTACTGTTCTTGTCAGTTTCCTAAGCAGAGTTGAACTAGATATGGCCCGTGTGTGTAGGAAGCACAGTTCTTTTGTTGTGAGCAAGCTCACTGTTCGGATACCATAGGAAACACAGTAGAATAGAAGAGTGCTCTTTTCTCAAAAGCAGAGTGTGTTTCTTGTAAAGCGAGCTAGCGTTAGTTTCCGAGTCCTAAATGGAGTTGAATCACATGCAGTTTCTGGTCTTACGAGCAAGAGTTGTTTTCTGATAAGAAGAGTCACTATTGCGCTCCCATTGTCATACACAGGGCAAATAGCACTGGCGTCTGTTCCCAGCATGTACAGTGTATTGGACTGAAGATGATCTACTGTTGTTGTCAGTTTCCTAAGCAGAGTTGAACTAGATATGGCCCGTGTGTGTAGGAAGCACAGTTCTTTTGTTCTGAGCAAGCTCACTGTTCGGACCCCATAGGAAACACAGTAGAATAGAAGAGTGCTCTTTTCTCAAAAGCAGAGTATGTTTCTTATAAGGCGAGCTAGCGTTTGTTTCCCAGTCCACAATGGAGTTGAATCACATGCAGTTTCTGGTCCTACGAGTAAGAGTTGTTTTCTGGTAAGAAGAGTCACTATTGTGCTAACATTGCCATACACAGTGCAAATAGCACTGGCGTCTGTTCCCAGCAAGTACAGTGTATTGGACAGAAGAGGAGCTACTGTTCTTGTCAGTTTCCTAAGCAGAGTTGAACTAGATATGGCCGTGCGTGTGAAGCACAGTTCTTTTGTTCTGAGCAAGCTCAATTTTCTGACCCCATAGTAAACACAGTAGAGTAGAAGAGTGCTCTTTTCTCAAAAGCAGAGTGTGTTTCTTTTAAGGCTAGCTAGTGTTTATTTCCCAGTCAGAAACGGAGTTGAATCCCATGCACTTTCTGGTCCTACGAGCAAGAGTTGTTTTCTGGTAAGAAGAGTCACTTTTTCACTCCCTTTGCCATACACAGCGCAAATAGCACTCGCGTCTGTTCTTTGCAAGTACAGAGTATTGGACAGAAGAAGAGCTACTGTTCTTGTCAGTTTCCTACGCAGAGTTGAACTAGATATGGCCCGTGTGTGCAGGAAGCACAGTTCTTTTGTTTTGAGCAAGCTCACTGTTTTGGCCCTATAGGAAACACAGTAGAGTAGAAGAGTGCTCTTTTCTCAAAAGCAGAGTGTGTTTCTCGTAAGGCGAGCTAGCTTTTGTTTCCCAGTCCTAAATGTAGTTGAATCACATGCAGTTTCTTGTCCTAAAAGCAAGAGTTGTTTTATGGTAAGAAGAGTCACTATTGTGCTCCCATTGCCATACACAGGGCAAATAGGACTCGCGTCTGTTCCCAGGATGTACAGTGTATTGCACTGAAGAGGATCTACTGTTCTTGTCAGTTTCCTAAGCAAAGTTGAACTAGATATGGCCTGTGTGTGTAGGAAGTACACTTCTTTTGTTCTGAGCAACCTCACTCTTCTGGCCCTATAGGAAATACAGTAGAGTAAAGAGTGCTCTTTTCTCAAAAGCAGAATGTGTTTCTT
Source organism: Peromyscus eremicus (assembly GCF_949786415.1). NCBI lineage: Eukaryota > Metazoa > Chordata > Mammalia > Rodentia > Cricetidae > Peromyscus > Peromyscus eremicus. Next base: position 12,798 of record NW_026734697.1, on the reverse strand, counting down.
GTAAGGCGAGCTAGCGTTTGTTTCCCAGTCCTAAATGGAGTTCAATCACATGCAGTTCCTGTTCCTACGAGCAAGAGTTGTTTTATGGTAAGAAGAGTCACTATTGCGCTACCATTGTCATACACAGGGCAAATAGCACTGGCGCCTGTTCCCAACCTGTAAAGTTTATTGGACTAAAGAGGATCTACTGTTCTTGTCAGTTTCCTAAGCAGAGTTGAACTAGATTTGACCCGTGTGTGTAGGAAGCACAGTTCTTTTGTTCTGAGCAAGCTCACTGTTTTGGCCCTATAGGAAACAAAGTAGTGTAGAAGAGTGCTCTTTTCTCAAAAGCAGAGTGTGTTTCTTGTAAGGCGAGCTAGCTTTTGTTTCCCATTCCTAAATGGAGTTGAATCACATGCAGTTTCTGGTCCTACGAGCAAGAGTTGTTTTCTAGTAAGAAGAGTCACTATTGTGCTCCCTTTGTCATACACAGGGCAAATAGCACTCGCGTCTGTTCCCAGGATGTACAGTGTGTTGCACTGAAGACGATCTACTGTTCTTGTCAGTTTCCTAAGCAAAGTTGAACTAGATATGGCCCGTGTGTGCAGGAAGTACACTTCTTTTGTTCTGAGCAAGCTCACTCTTCTGGCCCTATAGGAAACACAGGAGAGTAGAAGAGTGCTCTTTTCTCAAAAGCAGAATGTGTTTCTTGTAAGGCGAGCAAGCATTTGTTTCCCAGTCCTAAATTGAGTTCAATCATATGCTGTTTCTGTTCCTATGAGCTAGAGTTGTTTTATGGTAAGAAGAGTCACTATGGTGCTCCCATTGTCATACACAGGGCAAATAGCATTGGCGTCTGTTCCCAGCATGTAAAGTGTATTGGACTGAAGAGGATCTACTGTTCTTGTCAGTTTCCTAAGCAGAGTTGAACTAGATATGGCCCGTGTGTGTAGGAAGCAGTTCTTTTGTTCTGAGTGAGCTTACTCTTCTGGCCTATAGGAAACACACTAGAGTAGAAGAGTGCTCTTTTCTCAAAAGCAGAGTGTGTTTTTTGTAAGGCGAGCTTGTGTTTGTTTCCCAGTCCTAAATGGAGTGGAATCACATGCAGTTTCTAGTCCTACGAGCAAGAGTTGTTTTCTGGAAAGGAAAGTCACTATTGTGCTCCCTTTGCCAAACACATTGCAAATAGCACTCGCGTCTGTTTCCAGCAAGTACAGTGTATTGGACTAAAGAGGAGCTACTGCTCTTGTCAGTTTCCTAAGCAGAGTTGAACTAGATATGGCCCGTGTGTGTAGGAAGCACAGTTCTTTTGTTCTGAGCAAGCTCACTCTTCTGGCCTATAGGAAACACAGTAGAGTAGAAGAGTGCTCTTTCTCAAAAGCAGAGTGTGTTTCTTGTGAGGCGAGCTAGCGTTTGTTTCCCAGTCCTAAATGGAGTTGAATTATATGCAGTTACTTGTCCTATGAGCAAGAGTTGTTTTCTGGTAAGAAGAGTCACTATTGCGCTCCCATTGCCATACACAGGGAATATAGCACTCGCGTCTGTTCCCAGCATGTACAGTGTATTGCACTAAGGAGGATCTACTGTTCTTGTCAGTTACCTAAGCAGAGTTGAACTAGATATGGCCCGTGTGTGTAGGAAGCACAGTTCTTTTGTTCTGAGCAAGCTCACAGTTCGGACCCCATAGGAAACACAGTAGAATAGAAGAGTGCTCTTTTCTCAAAAGCAGAGTGTGTTCCTTGTAAAGCTAGCTAGTGTTTGTTTCCCAGTCAGAAACAGATTTGAATCTCATGAGTTTCTGGTCCTACGAGCAAGAGTTGTTTTCTGGTAAGAGGAGTCACTATTTCGCTCCCATTGCCCTACACAGTGCAAATAGGACTCCCGTCTGCGACCTGCAAGTACAGTGTATTGGACTGAAGAGGAGCTACTGTTCTTGTCAGTTTCCTAAGCAGAGTTGAACTAGATATGGCCCGTGTGTGTAGGAAGCACAGTTCTTTTGTTCTGAGCAAGCTCACTGTTTTGGCCCTATAGGAAACAAAGTAGAGTAGAAGAGTGCTCTTTTCTCAAAAGCAGAGTGTGTTTCTTGTAAGGCGAGCTAGCTTTTGTTTCCCAGTCCTAAATGGAGTTGAATCACATGCAGTTTCTGGTCCTACGAGCAAGAGTTGTTTTCTAGTAAGAAGAGTCACTATTGTGCTCCCTTTGTCATACACAGGGCAAATAGCACTCGCGTCTGTTCCCAGGATGTACAGTGTGTTGCACTGAAGACGATCTACTGTTCTTGTCAGTTTCCTAAGCAAAGTTGAACTAGATATGGCCCGTGTGTGCAGGAAGTACACTTCTTTTGTTCTGAGCAAGCTCACTCTTCTGGCCCTATAGGAAACACAGGAGAGTAGAAGAGTGCTCTTTTCTCAAAAGCAGAATGTGTTTCTTGTAAGGCGAGCAAGCGTTTGTTTCCCAGTCCTAAATTGAGTTCAATCATATGCTGTTTCTGTTCCTATGAGCTAGAGTTGTTTTATGGTAAGAAGAGTCACTATTGTTCTCCCATTGTCATACACAGGGCAAATAGCACTGGCGTCTGTTCCCAGCATGTAAATTGTATTGGACTGAAGAGGTAGTACTGTTCTTGTCAGTTTCCTAAGCAGAGTTGAACTAGATATGGCCCGTGTGTGTAGGAAGCACAGTTCTTTTGTTCTGAGCGAGCTCACTCTTCTGGCCTATAGGAAACACTCTAGAGTAGAAGAGTGCTCTTTTCTCAAAAGCAGAGTGTGTTTTTTGTAAGGCGAGCTTGCGTTTGTTTCCCAGTCCTAAATGGAGTTGAATCACATGCAGTTTCTAGTCCTATGAGCAAGAGTTGTTTTCTGGAAAGGAAAGGCACTATTGTGCTCCCTTTGCCAAACACAGTGCAAATAGCACTCGCGTCTGTTCCCAGCAAGTACAGTGTATTTGACTGAAGAGGAGCTACTGCTCTTGTCAGTTTCCTAAGCAGAGTTGAACTAGATATGGCCCGTTTGTGTAGGAAGCACAGTTCTTTTGCTCTGAGCAAGCTCACTCTTCTGGCCTATAGGAAACACAGTAGAGTATAAGAGTGCTCTTTTCTCAAAAGCAGAGTGTGTTTCTTGTAAGGCGAGCTAGCTTTTGTTTCCCAGTCCTAAATGGAGTTGAATCACATGCAGTTTCTGGTCCTACGAGCAAGAGTTGTTTTCTAGTAAGAAGAGTCACTATTGTGCTCCCTTTGTCATACACAGGGCAAATAGCACTCGCGTCTGTTCCCAGGATGTACAGTGTGTTGGACTGAAGACGATCTACTGTTCTTGTCAGTTTCCTAAGCAAAGTTGAACTAGATATGGCCCGTGTGTGCAGGAAGTACACTTCTTTTGTTCTGAGCAAGCTCACTCTTCTGGCCCTATAGGAAACACAGGAGAGTAGAAGAGTGCTCTTTTCTCAAAAGCAGAATGTGTTTCTTGTAAGGCGAGCAAGCGTTTGTTTCCCAGTCCTAAATTGAGTTCAATCATATGCTGTTTCTGTTCCTATGAGCTAGAGTTGTTTTATGGTAAGAAGAGTCACTATTGTTCTCCCATTGTCATACACAGGGCAAATAGCACTGGCGTCTGTTCCCAGTATGTAAAGTGTATTGGACTGAAGAGGATCTACTGTTCTTGTCAGTTTCCTAAGCAGAGTTGAACTAGATATGGCCCGTGTGTGTAGGAAGCACAGTTCTTTTGTTCTGAGCGAGCTCACTCTTCTGGCCTATAGGAAACACTCTAGAGTAAAAGAATGCTCTTTTCTCAAAAGCAGAGTGTGTTTTTTGTAAGGCGAGCTTGAGTTTGTTTCCCAGTCCTAAATGGAGTTGAATCACATGCAGTTTCTAGTCCTATGAGCAAGAGTTGTTTTCTGGAAAGGAAAGTCACTATTGTGCTCCCTTTGCCAAACACAGTGCAAATAGCACTCGCGTCTGTTCTCAGCAAGTACAGTGTATTTGACTGAAGAGGAGCTACTGCTCTTGTCAGTTTCCTAAGCAGAGTTGAACTAGATATGGCCCGTGTGTGTAGGAAGCACAGTTCTTTTGCTCTGAGCAAGCTCACTCTCCTGGCCTATAGGAAACACAGTAGAGTAGAAGAGTGCTCTTTTCTCCAAAGCAGAGTGTGTTTCTTGTGAGGCGAGCTAGCGTTTGTTTCCCAGTCCAAAATGGAGTTGAATTATATGCAGTTACTTGTCCTATGAGCAAGAGTTGTTTTCTGGTAAGAAGAGTCACTATTGCGCTCCTATTGCCATACACAGTGCAAACAACACTCGCTACAGTTCTTTGCAAGTACAGTGTATTGGACAGAAGAGGAGCTACTGTTCTTGTCCGTTTCCTAAGCAGAGTTGAACTAGATATGGCCCATGTGTGTAGGAAGCACAGTTCTTTTGTTCTGAGCAAGCTCACTGTTCTAGCCCTGTAGGAAACACAGTAGAGTAGAAGAGTGCTCTTTTCTCCAAAGCAGAGTGTGTTTCTTCTAAGGCGAACTAGCGTTTGTTTCCAAGTCCTAAATGGAGTTGAATCACATGCAGTTTCTGGTTCTACAAGCAAGAGTTGTTTTCTGGTAAGAAGAGTCACTATTGCGCTCCCATTGCCATACACAGGGAATATAGCACTCTAGTCTGTTCCCAGCATGTACAGTGTATTGCACTAAAGAGGATCTACTGTTCTTGTCAGTTTCCTAAGCAGAGTTGAACTAGATATGGCCGTGCGTGTGAAGCACAGTTCTTTTGTTCTGAGCAAGCTCAATTTTCTGACCCCATAGTAAACACAGTAGAGTAGAAGAGTGCTCTTTTCTCAAAAGCAGAGTGTGTTTCTTTTAAGGCTAGCTAGTGTTTATTTCCCAGTCAGAAACGGAGTTGAATCCCATGCACTTTCTGGTCCTACGAGCAAGAGTTGTTTTCTGGTAAGAAGAGTCACTTTTTCACTCCCTTTGCCATACACAGCGCAAATAGCACTCGCGTCTGTTCTTTGCAGGTACAGAGTATTGGACAGAAGAAGAGCTACTGTTCTTGTCAGTTTCCTACGCAGAGTTGAACTAGATATGGCCCGTGTGTGCAGGAAGCACAGTTCTTTTGTTTTGAGCAAGCTCACTGTTTTGGCCCTATAGGAAACACAGTAGAGTAGAAGAGTGCTCTTTTCTCAAAAGCAGAGTGTGTTTCTCGTAAGGCGAGCTAGCTTTTGTTTCCCAGTCCTAAATGTAGTTGAATCACATGCAGTTTCTTGTCCTAAAAGCAAGAGTTGTTTTCTAGTAAGAAGAGTCACTATTGTGCTCCCATTGCCATACACAGGGCAAATAGGACTCGCGTCTGTTCCCAGGATGTACAGTGTATTGCACTGAAGAGGATCTACTGTTCTTGTCAGTTTCCTAAGCAAAGTTGAACTAGATATGGCCTGTGTGTGTAGGAAGTACACTTCTTTTGTTCTGAGCAACCTCACTCTTCTGGCCCTATAGGAAATACAGTAGAGTAAAGAGTGCTCTTTTCTCAAAAGCAGAATGTGTTTCTTGTAAGGCGAGCTAGCGTTTGTTTCCCAGTCCTAAATGGAGTTCAATCACATGCAGTTCCTGTTCCTACGAGCAAGAGTTGTTTTATGGTAAGAAGAGTCACTATTGCGCTACCATTGTCATACACAGGGCAAATAGCACTGGCGCCTGTTCCCAACCTGTAAAGTTTATTGGACTAAAGAGGATCTACTGTTCTTGTCAGTTTCCTAAGCAGAGTTGAACTAGATTTGACCCGTGTGTGTAGGAAGCACAGTTCTTTTGTTCTGAGCAAGCTCACTGTTTTGGCCCTATAGGAAACAAAGTAGTGTAGAAGAGTGCTCTTTTCTCAAAAGCAGAGTGTGTTTCTTGTAAGGCGAGCTAGCTTTTGTTTCCCATTCCTAAATGGAGTTGAATCACATGCAGTTTCTGGTCCTACGAGCAAGAGTTGTTTTCTAGTAAGAAGAGTCACTATTGTGCTCCCTTTGTCATACACAGGGCAAATAGCACTCGCGTCTGTTCCCAGGATGTACAGTGTGTTGCACTGAAGACGATCTACTGTTCTTGTCAGTTTCCTAAGCAAAGTTGAACTAGATATGGCCCGTGTGTGCAGGAAGTACACTTCTTTTGTTCTGAGCAAGCTCACTCTTCTGGCCCTATAGGAAACACAGGAGAGTAGAAGAGTGCTCTTTTCTCAAAAGCAGAATGTGTTTCTTGTAAGGCGAGCAAGCATTTGTTTCCCAGTCCTAAATTGAGTTCAATCATATGCTGTTTCTGTTCCTATGAGCTAGAGTTGTTTTATGGTAAGAAGAGTCACTATGGTGCTCCCATTGTCATACACAGGGCAAATAGCATTGGCGTCTGTTCCCAGCATGTAAAGTGTATTGGACTGAAGAGGATCTACTGTTCTTGTCAGTTTCCTAAGCAGAGTTGAACTAGATATGGCCCGTGTGTGTAGGAAGCAGTTCTTTTGTTCTGAGTGAGCTTACTCTTCTGGCCTATAGGAAACACACTAGAGTAGAAGAGTGCTCTTTTCTCAAAAGCAGAGTGTGTTTTTTGTAAGGCGAGCTTGTGTTTGTTTCCCAGTCCTAAATGGAGTGGAATCACATGCAGTTTCTAGTCCTACGAGCAAGAGTTGTTTTCTGGAAAGGAAAGTCACTATTGTGCTCCCTTTGCCAAACACATTGCAAATAGCACTCGCGTCTGTTTCCAGCAAGTACAGTGTATTGGACTAAAGAGGAGCTACTGCTCTTGTCAGTTTCCTAAGCAGAGTTGAACTAGATATGGCCCGTGTGTGTAGGAAGCACAGTTCTTTTGTTCTGAGCAAGCTCACTCTTCTGGCCTATAGGAAACACAGTAGAGTAGAAGAGTGCTCTTTCTCAAAAGCAGAGTGTGTTTCTTGTGAGGCGAGCTAGCGTTTGTTTCCCAGTCCTAAATGGAGTTGAATTATATGCAGTTACTTGTCCTATGAGCAAGAGTTGTTTTCTGGTAAGAAGAGTCACTGTTGCGCTCCCATTGCCATACACAGGGAATATAGCACTCGCGTCTGTTCCCAGCATGTACAGTGTATTGCACTAAGGAGGATCTACTGTTCTTGTCAGTTACCTAAGCAGAGTTGAACTAGATATGGCCCGTGTGTGTAGGAAGCACAGTTCTTTTGTTCTGAGCAAGCTCACAGTTCGGACCCCATAGGAAACACAGTAGAATAGAAGAGTGCTCTTTTCTCAAAAGCAGAGTGTGTTCCTTGTAAAGCTAGCTAGTGTTTGTTTCCCAGTCAGAAACAGATTTGAATCTCATGAGTTTCTGGTCCTACGAGCAAGAGTTGTTTTCTGGTAAGAGGAGTCACTATTTCGCTCCCATTGCCCTACACAGTGCAAATAGGACTCCCGTCTGCGACCTGCAAGTACAGTGTATTGGACTGAAGAGGAGCTACTGTTCTTGTCAGTTTCCTAAGCAGAGTTGAACTAGATATGGCCCGTGTGTGTAGGAAGCACAGTTCTTTTGTTCTGAGCAAGCTCACTGTTTTGGCCCTATAGGAAACAAAGTAGAGTAGAAGAGTGCTCTTTTCTCAAAAGCAGAGTGTGTTTCTTGTAAGGCGAGCTAGCTTTTGTTTCCCAGTCCTAAATGGAGTTGAATCACATGCAGTTTCTGGTCCTACGAGCAAGAGTTGTTTTCTAGTAAGAAGAGTCACTATTGTGCTCCCTTTGTCATACACAGGGCAAATAGCACTCGCGTCTGTTCCCAGGATGTACAGTGTGTTGGACTGAAGACGATCTACTGTTCTTGTCAGTTTCCTAAGCAAAGTTGAACTAGATATGGCCCGTGTGTGCAGGAAGTACACTTCTTTTGTTCTGAGCAAGCTCACTCTTCTGGCCCTATAGGAAACACAGGAGAGTAGAAGAGTGCTCTTTTCTCAAAAGCAGAATGTGTTTCTTGTAAGGCGAGCAAGCGTTTGTTTCCCAGTCCTAAATTGAGTTCAATCATATGCTGTTTCTGTTCCTATGAGCTAGAGTTGTTTTATGGTAAGAAGAGTCACTATGGTGCTCCCATTGTCATACACAGGGCAAATAGCACTGGCGTCTGTTCCCAGTATGTAAAGTGTATTGGACTGAAGAGGATCTACTGTTCTTGTCAGTTTCCTAAGCAGAGTTGAACTAGATATGGCCCGTGTGTGTAGGAAGCACAGTTCTTTTGTTCTGAGCGAGCTCACTCTTCTGGCCTATAGGAAACACTCTAGAGTATAAGAATGCTCTTTTCTCAAAAGCAGAGTGTGTTTTTTGTAAGGCGAGCTTGAGTTTGTTTCCCAGTCCTAAATGGAGTTGAATCACATGCAGTTTCTAGTCCTATGAGCAAGAGTTGTTTTCTGGAAAGGAAAGTCACTATTGTGCTCCCTTTGCCAAACACAGTGCAAATAGCACTCGCGTCTGTTCTCAGCAAGTACAGTGTATTTGACTGAAGAGGAGCTACTGCTCTTGTCAGTTTCCTAAGCAGAGTTGAACTAGATATGGCCCGTGTGTGTAGGAAGCACAGTTCTTTTGCTCTGAGCAAGCTCACTCTCCTGGCCTATAGGAAACACAGTAGAGTAGAAGAGTGCTCTTTTCTCCAAAGCAGAGTGTGTTTCTTGTGAGGCGAGCTAGCGTTTGTTTCCCAGTCCAAAATGGAGTTGAATTATATGCAGTTACTTGTCCTATGAGCAAGAGTTGTTTTCTGGTAAGAAGAGTCACTATTGCGCTCCTATTGCCATACACAGTGCAAACAACACTCGCTACAGTTCTTTGCAAGTACAGTGTATTGGACAGAAGAGGAGCTACTGTTCTTGTCCGTTTCCTAAGCAGAGTTGAACTAGATATGGCCCATGTGTGTAGGAAGCACAGTTCTTTTGTTCTGAGCAAGCTCACTGTTCTAGCCCTGTAGGAAACACAGTAGAGTAGAAGAGTGCTCTTTTCTCCAAAGCAGAGTGTGTTTCTTCTAAGGCGAACTAGCGTTTGTTTCCAAGTCCTAAATGGAGTTGAATCACATGCAGTTTCTGGTTCTACAAGCAAGAGTTGTTTTCTGGTAAGAAGAGTCACTATTGCGCTCCCGTTGCCATACACAGGGAATATAGCACTCTAGTCTGTTCCCAGCATGTACAGTGTATTGCACTAAAGAGGATCTACTGTTCTTGTCAGTTACCTAAGCAGAGTTGAACTAGATATGGCCCGTGTGTGTAGGAAGCACAGTTCTTTTGTTCTGAGCAAGCTCACAGTTCGGACCCCATAGGAAACACAGTAGAATAGAAGAGTGCTCTTTTCTCAAAAGCAGAGTGTGTTTCTTGTAAGACTAGCTAGTGTTTGTTTCCCAGTCAGAAACAGATTTGAATCTCATGAGTTTCTGATCCTACGAGCAAGAGTTGTTTTCTGGTAAGAGGAGTCACTATTTCGCTCCCATTGCCATATACAGTGCAAATAGGAGTCCCGTCTGCGACCTGCAAGTACAGTGTATTGGACTGAAGAGGAGCTACTGTTCTTGTCAGTTTCCTAAGCAGAGTTGAACTAGACATGGCCCGTGTGTGTAGGAAGCACAGTTCTTTTGTTCTGAGCAAGCTCACTGTTTTGGCCCTATAGGAAACAAAGTAGAGTAGAAGAGTGCTCTTTTCTCAAAAGCAGATTGTCTTTCTTGTAAGGCGAGCTAGCTTTTGTTTCCCAGTCCTAAATGGATTTGAATCACATGCAGTTTCTGGTCCTACGAGCAAGAGTTGTTTTCTAGTAAGAATAGTCACTATTGTGCTCCCTTTGTCATACACAGGGCAAATAGCACTCGCGTCTGTTCCCAGGATGTACAGTGTGTTGCACTGAAGACGATCTACTGTTCTTGTCAGTTTCCTAAGCAAAGTTGAACTAGATATGGCCCGTGTGTGCAGGAAGTACACTTCTTTTGTTCTGAGCAAGCTCACTCTTCTGGCCCTATAGGAAACACAGGAGAGTAGAAGAGTGCTCTTTTCTCAAAAGCAGAGTGTGTTTCTTGTAAGGCGAGCTGGCTTTTGTTTCCCAGTCCTAAATGGAGTTGAATCACATGCAGTTTCTGGTCCTACGAGCAAGAGTTGTTTTCTAGTAAGAAGAGTCACTATTGTGCTCCCTTTGTCATACACAGGGCAAATAGCACTCGCGTCTGTTCCCAGGATGTACAGTGTGTTGGACTGAAGACGATCTACTGTTCTTGTCAGTTTCCTAAGCAAAGTTGAACTAGATATGGCCCGTGTGTGCAGGAAGTACACTTCTTTTGTTCTGAGCAAGCTCACTCTTCTGGCCCTATAGGAAACACAGGAGAGTAGAAGAGTGCTCTTTTCTCAAAAGCAGAATGTGTTTCTTGTAAGGCAAGCAAGTGTTTGTTTCCCAGTCCTAAATTGAGTTCAATCATATGCTGTTTCTGTTCCTATGAGCTAGAGTTGTTTTATGGTAAGAAGAGTCACTATGGTGCTCCCATTGTCATACACAGGGCAAATAGCATTGGCGTCTGTTCCCAGCATGTAAAGTGTATTGGACTGAAGAGGATCTACTGTTCTTGTCAGTTTCCTAAGCAGAGTTGAACTAGATATGGCCCGTGTGTGTAGGAAGCACAGTTCTTTTGTTCTGAGTGAGCTTACTCTTCTGGCCTATAGGAAACACACTAGAGTAGAAGAGTGCTCTTTTCTCAAAAGCAGAGTGTGTTTTTTGTAAGGCGAGCTTGCGTTTGTTTCCCAGTCCTAAATGGAGTGGAATCACATGCAGTTTCTAGTCCTACGAGCAAGAGTTGTTTTCTGGAAAGGAAAGTCACTATTGTGCTCCCTTTGCCAAACACAGTGCAAATAGCACTCGCGTCTGTTTCCAGCAAGTACAGTGTATTGGACTGAAGAGGAGCTACTGCTCTTGTCAGTTTCCTAAGCAGAGTTGAACTAGATATGGCCCGTGTGTGTAGGAAGCACAGTTCTTTTGTTCTGAGCAAGCTCACTCTTCTGGCCTATAGGAAACACAGTAGAGTAGAAGAGTGCTCTTTTCTCAAAAGCAGAGTGTGTTTCTTGTGAGGCGAGCTAGCGTTTGTTTCCCAGTCCTAAATGGAGTTGAATTATATGCAGTTACTTGTCCTATGAGCAAGAGTTGTTTTCTGGTAAGAAGAGTCACTATTGCGCTCCCATTGCCATACACAGGGAATATAGCACTCGCGTCTGTTCCCAGCATGTACAGTGTATTGCACTAACCGGATCTACTGTTCTTGTCAGTTACCTAAGCAGAGTTGAACTAGATATGGCCCGTGTGTGTAGGAAGCACAGTTCTTTTGTTCTGAGCAAGCTCACAGTTCGGACCCCATAGGAAACACAGTAGAATAGAAGAGTGCTCTTTTCTCAAAAGCAGAGTGTGTTCCTTGTAAAGCTAGCTAGTGTTTGTTTCCCAGTCAGAAACAGATTTGAATCTCATGAGTTTCTGGTCCTACGAGCAAGAGTTGTTTTCTGGTAAGAGGAGTCACTATTTCGCTCCCATTGCCCTACACAGTGCAAATAGGACTCCCGTCTGCGACCTGCAAGTACAGTGTATTGGACTGAAGAGGAGCTACTGTTCTTGTCAGTTTCCTAAGCAGAGTTGAACTAGATATGGCTCGTGTGTGTAGGAAGCACAGTTCTTTTGTTCTGAGCAAGCTCACTGTTTTGGCCCTATAGGAAACAAAGTAGAGTAGAAGAGTGCTCTTTTCTCAAAAGCAGAGTGTGTTTCTTGTAAGGCGAGCTAGCTTTTGTTTCCCAGTCCTAAATGGAGTTGAATCACATGCAGTTTCTGGTCCTACGAGCAAGAGTTGTTTTCTAGAAAGAAGAGTCACTATTGTGCTCCCTTTGTCATACACAGGGCAAATAGCACTCGCGTCTGTTCCCAGGATGTACAGTGTGTTGGACTGAAGACGATCTACTGTTCTTGTCAGTTTCCTAAGCAAAGTTGAACTAGATATGGCCTGTGTGTGCAGGAAGTAGACTTCTTTTGTTCTGAGCAAGCTCACTCTTCTGGCCCTATAGGAAACACAGGAGAGTAGAAGAGTGCTCTTTTCTCAAAAGCAGAATGTGTTTCTTGTAAGGCGAGCAAGCGTTTGTTTCCCAGTCCTAAATTGAATTCAATCATATGCTGTTTCTGTTCCTATGAGCTAGAGTTGTTTTATGGTAAGAAGAGTCACTATTGTTCTCCCATTGTCATACACAGGGCAAATAGCACTGGCGTCTGTTCCCAGCATGTAAAGTGTATTGGACTGAAGAGGATCTACTGTTCTTGTCAGTTTCCTAAGCAGAGTTGAACTAGATATGGCCCGTGTGTGTTGGAAGCACAGTTCTTTTGTTCTGAGCGAGCTCACTCTTCTGGCCTATAGGAAACACCCTAGAGTAGAAGAGTGCTCTTTTCTCAAAAGCAGAGTGTGTTTTTTGTAAGGCGAGCTTGTGTTTGTTTCCCAGTCCTAAATGGAGTGGAATCACATGCAGTTTCTAGTCCTACGAGCAAGAGTTGTTTTCTGGAAAGGAAAGTCACTATTGTGCTCCCTTTGCCAAACACATTGCAAATAGCACTCGCGTCTGTTTCCAGCAAGTACAGTGTATTGGACTAAAGAGGAGCTACTGCTCTTGTCAGTTTCCTAAGCAGAGTTGAACTAGATATGGCCCGTGTGTGTAGCAAGCACAGTTCTTTTGTTCTGAGCAAGCTCACTCTTCTGGCCTATAGGAAACACAGTAGAGTAGAAGAGTGCTCTTTCTCAAAAGCAGAGTGTGTTTCTTGTGAGGCGAGCTAGCGTTTGTTTCCCAGTCCTAAATGGAGTTGAATTATATGCAGTTACTTGT